>NC_056741.1:1890745360-1890955611 GCF_019279795.1 Protopterus annectens | reverse complement strand
ACTGCCATGGGTGCTACAACAACTGCCTGTACACAATGTGGCACTGACCATGCCACAGTGTCCGACTGCAATGAGTAGTAAGCTATGTAGCGTTGCTTACTTCCCTGCTGTTGCATCAAGACTGACGTCGTATATCTCCGCTTACAATCTACGGTCTGACAACATGTGTTATGATTATTCAGGAGACCTACTACAGCTGTTGAGGCTATCAATCGTTCTAGTCTGCAGAACGCTGTTTCTGCTACTGTAATCCAGTGTAGTATGTGTTGTGCTGCCATAGGTGTATTAAAGATTAAGGCAAACAATACAGCGGATTCCAAAGCATTGTTTGGTATCCAGATTTGACAAATGTTAGTCGGCCCAGACAGGACTTCATTCCCTTCTTGTTAGTTGGCTTGGGTGCTTATGATATTGCTACCTTCCTATCGCCATGTGATGTTCTACCCTACTTGGATACCACATATGCCGGTAATTGACCTGTATTCTCTGTAGTTGCAATTTATGCTTGCTTACTTTATGTCCCTGTTCTGCTGAATATCTCAATAATGCTATTGTATCTTCCATACATTGCTGCTGGGTAGGGCACGCAATCAGGATATCATCCACATAAAGTAGAACTTGACTGGCCCGGGTGGAGTTAACACCGAATGTAGCTAGCCATCTCCTGTGGGAATATCGTTGTACTTTCACAGTATCCCGCGATAGCCGGGTATGGCTGTGTCTGTCACCCTGACTGTACATGCAAATCAATACGGACTATGTGGATGTATAGGTATTGCAAAGGGAGCATAGCTTATATGTACCACGGTAAGATACTTCTGTGGCGTGTTCATAGCATTGAATATAGTGTGTGGGTCTGGCACCAACGCTACCCTAAGTATTCTTACATGATTTACAGCTTGTACATACTGTACCATCCGCCATTCCACTCTTGGTTTCCGATCAGAAGATACAGGGGTATTGCATGGTGAATAGCGATTACTTTGTGGATGGGGAATTCCCTCTATGACTTTACAGATATCTTCTGGTGTCCACGGTCTATACGCTACGGGGGTTGGGTCCTGGCCTTCCTGTCCTGCATGAGGGTTCGTACTTCAATTAATTGACAGATATCCTCACTCTGTTTTAGTGACTGTCTTCTTACTCGGGTGTCCCTAGGTATGTTACGTGTTCAGGATGTGGTTTCAATAGCTTCTGTTACATTTGTTCGTTGTGCTACCTCTGTTGCCACAGGATAACGTGTGGGGACTAGCGTGCCTCCCGCTTCATATCCTGGATGTGGTATCGGAGGTGGTAGGGGTTGTGGGGCTATCGGTACTACTGTATTATGATGTTTTCCTTCTACGTATTGTTCTTAGCCATTTGTAGAGTTCTGTTCCCTTCGCACACTACCTCAATCCACCTATGTGCATGACGGATACCCAATTGTCGCTGTTTTGTCGCCTGCACACCTTAGGGCTGCCACCTTTTCAAATGCACAATGTGGGACATTAGTGTTCGAACGTGTAATTTTCCAGGAAAAGGCATACCCACGGCCAGTACGTAGGACAGGATTTCACTTTTGCCAGGAGAGCGACCAATTGTTGTAGCATTTCAGTTGCTTATTCTGTTTATTATGATATTTTGCTGTTCCAGATAAAAATTTACTGGTTTATGCTACCATTTTGATAGATATCTGGGAAATGTTTGTCCTGAGATATCAGGACATTTGCCATTTGTTCGTTTGTTTACAGGACACGGCTGGCCAAAGAGGACTGTCCCTCTCAGGGTGGAACAGGTGTTTACCCTGGAACATGTGCATCACATTTTCAGGGATTACAATGTTTCAGTAACGATATTTTGTGTAATATACCATCAATGTCATATTTATTACCCCATTTTGCTGCGTAACTCACATTATGTGCTCTCTGCGATTGCATATACTTCACGTCACCCGTCAAACACGGATCACATGATCTGTTTCCTCAGTAATCTCCCATATCCTCTACACGACTGGTACGTAGGCTTCTCTCATACCACGTGGTGTCTCCTTCCCTGTATCCACTGTAGTGTCTACAAACACTATTTACTCTGCTGTGTGTTCCCCTGACCTATGTTCAGATTTAACAGTATTTGGATAGGTCTTGACCACTATCACAACTGTTAACAGAAACACAATGTAGTCTGGTCCCTGATCTACAATAGAGACAAAAAGGCAAACACTCCTTACCTGGGCCTCCTGTTTAAGGCTGCACGTTTTCTTCTTGAGATCCAGTTTTCCGCTTTTCAGCCACAGATCAGACAGTAAACAGCCTCTTTACACACAACAATTCAGTCGGAGGTCTTTTCATTCAAGAAGAACCATTTATGCAAATTCTCCTGCGAGATGTCTAACCAGCCATGCACTCTGACCTGTAGCTTACCAAGGAATTTCGGATTACAAGGATCACAATGTGAAATAAGTTGTTAAAACCAGACTGTAGTTATCAGTAGGCTTTTCTAAGTGACAGCCAATAACACAGGAGGCTCGGGTTCGGAAAGTTTTAGTAGTGTACACAGGCAGGCTAAATAATATACAGTCCAAGTATGAGTGTTTTGTCTGACTCTATACAGTAAGCAGTTTCTTTATATAGTGTTTACAATCAGCTTTGCCCACCTTACTGACGTGGTCGGTCACAGGGCATTTCCATCACTATGGTCCGCAATAGTCTATACATACGTGGGTGCTGGGGTCGTGCTTTTAAAATGTTTTCCCATGAGAATAACACAGCCTTGCAAGGCACCTTGTAAATTACAGTGTCCTTCTGTGATTGTAGCTGTTTCAAGGACCCTAGACTGTTCCGATACAGTGCACAGTTAATTTCTTAATACGTTGCTTTGTCTCTCTGGTAAGGAGTTGTACTGTTATCTTCGATAGAGCTCACAAGGCCATCCTCCTCAGGGGAAGGAGTGATGTTATGCATGTACATACATTTATTGTTCTGTAACCCAGCAAATAATTAATGGTGACAGACATAAGCCTGCTGTACTGCTTACTGCCAGGTTCAGAATTCCATCACACTACAGCTTAGCTTCACCAATTACATGCAGGCTTAGTTCTACTGCCATATTATACGGTACAATTCAATGCATTATATAGTATTTCGAGTCTAAACTGGCACTTCATATGTGTTTCTATATATATTTTTCGAACAACATCCATCCGGCCATATGCATGTTGTTCCGTCCTTTACCTTGACCGTGTGTATTTGTCCGTCCGGCAACGCTACTCTCCACATGTGATGTCCCAGCTTCCCTTCTTTGCCTGTAGCACCCTGTTAGGACGTCCTGTTTGGTAGGCACGTGTTCCGCTATATGTGATCGACTTCACTGCATAGATATTCATCGATGCGGTGGTCCAACGACCCGACTTGTCCACATGTGTACAGTTATGTGCACCGTGTCGTATGCAAACCTATATGGTTTGGACGGGTACATACTACATGCGGGATGTACACATTCTGCAGACACATTCACATGCAGCCATTTACATATCTGTACCTGCGGTGGGTTGGTGACATGTGGGGTACGTATTTGCCCGCGTGGCATTGCCTAACACAAACATCTTACCACATTTCAGGTATGCACATTGTGTGTGCGTGTATAGCTGCACACGGATGCTAGCAGGTTAGGGTGCAGAGGTGTACATGGGTGGGACTGACATGTACAATGAGGCTATTGTGTAGTACATCCGAATGCATGGGTTCTGCTTCTGGATATTACACTTCAACATACGCCATCCAGTGTATGCAACAGAGACGTTTCTGGGTGTGGGATATGTTGCTATGCACATGTTTGCCTGTGTTTGAGGTATCTTGCTTCCTTACTGTTGTTATGTCAACACAGCTACAGGGATCTGTACTCTCACTACTTCTTGTGACCATTATGTTTGGCTCCTTTTCCAATGCCCATAGTGGGGCATGTTATGTGGAAACTTTGAAGTTGCAGGACTACACATACCCACGGCTAGTGCAGTTGACAGAACTTCACTTGTTTGCCATACTATAAGCTTATTCTGTAAGCATTTGGGTTCCTTATTTATTTTCTTATGCCATGTCTGTGTTTCATATAGTAATGTATATGTTTTATGCTACTATTACATGTATATTGCGGGAATTTTCTTGGCAGGGGATCGGAGGTCATTTTCCACTGATTGTTGCAGGGACACAACTGTCCAATCAGGGACTGTCCATGGCACATTGGGACAGCAGGTAACCCTGGTGACCATGCCCATGTCGCTACTGGGGTTTCCACCTTTTCCAGTTTCCGATCTGGGATATTTCCGGGACTCACATCTGACTTTACAGGCCGACACATACACACGGTCACTATATAGCATAGAACTTCACTTGTTTGCCTAAATATAAGCTTATTGTTGTGGCAATTTGCTTGCTTATTCTGTTTCTTGTGTCATTTAGGTATTTCTATTACAGAAATAACCAATTCATGCTATCATTACATTAAATACGGGATATCATTGTGTCCTACAATCGTAGCACATCAGCCATTTCTAATACGTTTTTTCGGGACACAACTGGCCATAGAGAGACTGCCCCAACCACAGTGGGACAGGTGGTGACCTTAGTCGCTGCTCCTATGTCGGTGCGGCATGCTGACATGCGGCTGTACACCTTCTCTGAGTGTAAACACTGACGGTGCATTGCGGGACGAACGCGGTCTTATGCGTATCCTTTGCTCCTTGGACGGGTACACTTATGCCTTCGTGGCTTGTATTTGCTTCTCCGTTAATTTGGGACGGGTACTATGTTGCATACTGTACGTGCGTTTCATTCTGCACGGGACCTGGCTGCTGCCATTACTATTGTGGGCGGACCGTGGCTGTCAGCACATTAGGTTGCTCACCTCATGCCGGCTTAGACACGCCTCCAGACGCATCCTACCTGGGCTCGCTCACGTACACTACGCACGTGTCTGTGATTCCGGTGCACTCTCATTAATATGCATATGGCGCTACTGCGCCGGCTATTCCATGCACCGCCGGCGCAAGCCTTACGCCGGCCTTGCGCCGAGCTTCATGAATCCCGGGGTTTATTTTCATTGTAACGCTAATTGTAATACAACAAAATTAGTTTATCTTGCCACCTGCACGCTTTGTCAGGTATTCTATGTAGGAAAAACTATACGTAGGCTTAAAGATCGCATAATTGAACATAGATCTGAGATAAATAGACAAATACAAACTAATGCTCTGTATAAGCATATACATGAGTTTAGTACACACAGTTTTAAATTCAGATGTATAGATGTAGTGCATGTGGATATGAGGGGGGGGTGATGTTAATAATCTTTTAGAAGTAAGAGAGTTAGAATGGATCATAAGACTACAGGCAGATGTTCTACCTGGATTAAACAACACTACTAGTATTAAACCTATACTAGTCAAGCGACAAATGAGTAATTTATAGTATTTTGACTATGTTTATGCTGTAACAAATAGTCTTAAGTATATATTATTATAGCATCTCTTAAGAAACATGCTTTTAGTGAGAAATCTTAGTGAGAAATTTATGTTGTCTCCCTTTCTTTTATGCTTTTCTCTTTTAATATGTTTTATTGGCTGGTTTGATCATGTGATTTTAATTGTTTCCTCTATTTAAATGATTTAAAATGTATAATGTTATATGCTGATGAAGGGTTGAGAGCCCGAAAGCTTCATTAAAGCCTAGTGTTTCTGTGACTACTGTGTTTTTGTGAGACAATACTGATTGCACCAGACTGGCCATGCCAGCACTGGTACCCCCTCTTGCGCAGTATGACACTGCTACAACCATGGCACCTGCCTCAGACCCCTTCCCTGCTGTCCCAGCAGGTGTGCCAGATTCTGCACCCTGAGCTTCAAAACCTGAACCTTGCAGCTTGGCTTATTCCTTGTGCTCTCCCCTAGCATCCCTCAGTTAGCAGGTACTGGATGTCATTCTGGAGGCAAGGAGGTCTAGTACTAGAAAATCCTATGCTGAAAAGTGGAAAAGATACTGTTCCTGGAGCCAGGCTCATGGGATGGGCACAACTGTGCCCATCTTACCTCCATATTCTACAGTACTTAACAGAAATGCTTCACAAGGGCCTATCCTTCTCGTCAATCAAAATTCATGCCTCTGCCATTTCAGCACATTATAATACTGAGCCACCCCTCTTCTCTCACACCTTGCTAAAGCAATTCCTTAGAGGGACCAAAAATTTAAGACCCCCCCCCCCAGGAGAGCTCCCACTATAGCCTGGGACCTTAACTTTGTATTGGAAAAGCTCACTCTTCCCCCCTTTGAACCAGCTGCTACAGCAGAGTTGAAATTCCTTTCCTGGAAAACAGCCTTCCTTCTAGCCATCACTTCAGCAAGAAGAGTGTCTGAATTACAGGGCCTCATGGCAGTGGAACCCTTCATTATCTTCCATGCAGACAGGGTTTCTCTCAGGACTAATCCTTCCTTTATGCCCGATGTGGTGTCTACTGTGGCCCTAAATCAGTCCATTTGCCTACTTTTTTCCCTAATCCACAAAACAAAGGGGAATGAATACTGTACTTTCCGGACATGCACATACAACGTAGGTTCTATTTGGACAGGACTAAGCCTATCAGAAAATCTAAACTGCTGCTAGTTAGTTTTGCTGCAGGGGCAGAGGGGAACGCCATTTCAAAGCAAATCATTTCCAAATGGATAGCCCATTGCATTAATTTCTGCTACAAGCACCATGGATAACCTACCCCACAGAGGATAAGGTCATATTCCACCAGGGCTGCATCTACCTCTGCGGCATTTCTCAGAGGGGTCTCTACCAGGTACATCCTAGAAGCTGCTACTTGGAGCTCTGTACATACCTTCACCAAACATTACCACTTGCCTATCTTTTCTAAATCCAGAGCTGGATTTGCCACTGCAGTCTTGCAGGGATTAATAGCTGGCCCTAATGCTCTTTAACTTCCTCCTCCCTTCCTTAGCTTTGGGAATCAACCCAAATGTGATGACTGCAACAGTGAAACACGAAGAACATAGTACAGTTGTATACACGTACCATAAATGTAGATGTTCGCGTGTATTCATTGTTGCAGTCCTGGTTACCCTCCCTCCAGCCCCCTGACTTCTCTTGGCTCTACCGCTCCTTCTTGTTGGTATATTTATTTTTTCTTGTGTATTTGCTTTTTGATGAGGGTTTACCATTTAATTGCTTCCTATTGTGGGGACACCTGACATCTGGGGCAAGAAAAACTGGTGTAATGGCATCGGCTGCATGTTTTTATACCCCTAACGACCTGACATCAAGGAAGAAGCGACAGCATCCGACGCAGAAATCTGAAGACTCTGGTATTCAGGCCGGCTGAGGGCTACCTGCAGGCAGATAACCCAAATGTGATGACTGCAACAGTGAATACACTCGAACATCTACATTTATGGTAAGTGTACACAACTCACAGCAAGACATCCCTTTCGATTCTCAGCTAGAGCGTCTTCTGTCTGGAGACATGCGTGAATGGGCGTACCTTCTTTGAAGGTTGTGCGTCAGGGCCGGCAACTCAGCACGTAAAAATCAACTGCCAATCATTAGCGGACCGGAGTTCCGCTGTGGCAACCCCTAACCGGGAAAAGCCGAAAGAAACAACAACAACAACACAACTGTTCTTTTCCCATGAATCCAGCTTAGCCCCTGACACCCTCCCCTTTGCTCCCACTAAACCTGACAGGTATTAGAGTACCGGATTCTCACAAATACCTGTAGAGAAGTCCTGCTGCATACCCAGAGGTCATTACACAGGGACCTAAAGGAGGTAGGGCTAGTTCTACAAAGAATTCTATTCCTTCTGACAAGGATTCCAGAGCTCTGGATAGATGGGGTAAAAAAAAAGTATACACCTCTGCAACCTTAGCTATCAGAGCACTCAACTGTCAGTTCCATATGTTAAAATATCAACAACACACTTTGCAACTATTAAAGCAAAAAACTTCTACCTTTTCTGACTGTGCCAGTTCTAAAGAGTTAGCAGATTTTCTGCACTCTACTTGTGACTTGGCCAAACCCTCATAGCAGTGTGGATATGACGTCCTAAAAGCCTCAAGCAGGGTAGCAGTATCAGGATCTGTCATTAGGAGGCATGACTGAAGGAACATCCTCTCCCTGATCATGTCAAGTCTAAATTAACTGATGCACCCCTGGATAAGGTCCGCTTTTTTGGAGTAAAAGCATAACAGGTGCTTAATAAGATGGAAGACAAAGCAAAATCTATGCAAACAGTAAAAGATTTATTTTAGGTTTAACCTCCTAGGTTCAGCAGGAATCTTCCCTCTAAGCACTGGTCCTTTCCTGCACCTAGTAGACAGGGGCAGGGACAGACCACCCATGCCCTTATTCCAAGGACAGCAGAGAACCTAACAGGGGACTACTTCTGCCTCAAAGGCAGGGAGTTTTAACCCATCCTCCTATGGCAAAAACTCTCAATGACTCCCTCTCCCCTCTGCCCCCTATTCACTCATCAGAAGCTAGGAGGAAGGCTCTCCCTCCACAAAGTAAATTGGCTTTCTGTAACAAAGGACTAGTGGGTCTTAAAGATAATTTTTCGGGGATACAAATTCTCTTTCAACCGAACTCCCAATTCCAAGAGGGTATTCAGACTTAGCTCCAAATTAGTGGGCAGAGGCGCTGAAACAAGTTTAAACTCTCATATCCCAGGGGACAGTAGAACTTGTTCCCGTGCATCAAACAGGCAGAGGCTTTTATTCCCGATTATTCCTTGTTCCCAGAAAAGAGGGCACTTGGATCCCATCCTAGATCTATCCATTATGAACACCTCCCTGGTGGTCCCCAAATTCAAAATGGTAACTTTGCAGCAGCTGCTCCCTATGCTGACAAAAAATGCCTGGTTAATGACCCTAGACTTAAAAGATGCCTACCTCCAGATCCCCATAAAGAAATACTGCAGGAAATTCCTGCACTTCAGAGCAGGCTCACAACACATTCAGTTCTCTGCGCTACCCTTTTGGCTTATCTACTGTTGCCAGGGTATTCACCAAATGCTTGGCCCCGGCCATAGCATTTTGCAGACAGAGAAATGTACAGATTTACCCTTATCTGGATGACTCCCTCATTAAGGCAGAGTGCAAAGAAAAGCTGCTCCAGGACCTCCTCTTTGTCAGAACCTTCCTAACTTCCTTAGGGTTCACCATCAACGAGAAGAAATGAAAGCCACCACCCTCCAGGAGGATCATTTTCTTGGGAGCACTGCTGGACACAGCATCCCAAATGGCCTTCCTATCCCCTGAAAAGCAAAACTTCCTGCCTCTCTACTTTACCAAGCTGGCTTCCAGAAGTCACCTCATGGTGAGGAAGTTCCTGCAAGCTTTGGGCTATATGGCATCTTGCATCCTTCAAATTCCTCTGGCCAGGCTTCACATGAGAAAACTTCAATGGTATCTAAAGAACCTTTTGTGTAGGCACTTTCAGCCTCTAGAGAGCTTTCTCCCTCTGATCCCCTGTATAATGGCAGAGTTTTTCTGGTGGGCAGGGGCCTGTGCCAAGAACCAGGTTCTTCCCATCACCCTCTGCCCTACCAGGCAGTCCATCACCACCGGACGCCTCAGACATTGCTTGGGGCGTTCACCTAGCAGGCAGGTGCACCCAAGGTCTTTGGGATGCCCAGTACCTTCCCTTACACATCAACCAGAAGGAAATGATATCAGTACAAAAGGCTCTGACATCTTTCAAAACCCCATCTTAGGTCAGGGCCTCTCCTTATCAAAACAGACAACACCACAGTAATGTGGTACATCAACAAAGAGGGAGGGACCCAATCTTACCTTCTGTGCAGGCTAGCCATGAACCTCTGGCTGACAGTCTCCTCCATGGGATTACACCTAATAGCCCAATACCTACCAGGGATCAAAAACACCCTGTCAGACCACTTAAGCAGAAGCTTACTGGACCCGCACGAATGGCAGCTCCACAGAAGAATTATTTTGCAAGTCACTCAGGAGTGGGGAACTCCGGAGGTGGATCTCTTCACTTTGCACCTCATCCACCAACTAAAAAAATCCTGTACCAGGAAGTATCACCACCTAGTGTGAAAGGTGGATGCCTTGACCTTCCCCTGGAATTCCCTCTTTGTGTACGCATTCCCTCCTCTACCTCTTATTCCCAAGGCACAGATCAAGATAAGGGAGGAGAGACCAAAGGCCATCCTCATTGCTCCATATTGGCCCAGAGAGCATTGGTACCCCTTACTGCGCAGCCTGACATCACAGCCTCCCAGCAGCTTCCTCTGATCTCAGACCTCTTGACTCAGGTGAGGGGGAAATGCTGCACCCAGACTTGCAGACTCTCAAACTGTCAGCATGGCTAATACTCTAAAAGCAAATAAGGGGTCCCTGCTAAGCAAACAGATCCTAGACATTATCACAGAGGATAGAAGGCCCAGCACCAGAAAATCTTATGTAGGGAAATGGAAGAGATTCTGCTCCTGCCGCCAGTCCAGAGGGGCCAGTTCCTCACAACCTTCCATCCCTCTTATCCTGGACTATCTAGCGGAGTTACTCAATAGTGGCCTCTCCTTCTCTTCTATTAAAATCCACGCCTCTGCCATTTCAGTTAATTTCGATACAGACCAGCCCCTGTTCTCACATCCTTTGATTAAACATTTCCTCAGAGGGACTTCTAATATCAGACCTCCCAGAAGGCCATCCATGCCAGCCTGGGACCTGAAATATATTTTGGAAAAACTAATTTTACTACCCTTCAAATCTGCTGTTTAGCAGAACTTAAATACCTCTCCTAGAAGACTGCTTTCCTCCTAGCTATCACCTCAGCAAGATGGGTTTCAGAACTTCAGGCACTGATGGCCATTGAGCCCTTCATCATTTTCCATTCAGACAGGGTCTCCCTGAGGACTAACCCCTCCTTTATGCCCAAGGTGATATCTAATGTGACTCTCAACCAGGCCATACATCTACCCAATGTCTTCCCTAATCCTCAAAACAAGGGGGAAAGAATTCTGCATTCACTAGACATGCACAGACAGCTCAGATACTACTTGGACCGTACTAAACCCTTCAGGAAAACAGACCAACTTCTTGTCAGCTTTGCCCCAGGGGCATAGCCTATTTCCAAGCAAACCATTTTCAAATGGATATCACACTGTATCCATTTCTGCTACAGATTACATGGGAAGCCACCCCCAAGTCTATTCGTACCCATTCCACTAGGGCAGCCTCCACAGCATTCCTCAGAGGAGTTCCCACCAGGGACATCTTGGAAGCTGCCACCTGGACTTCTGTCCATAACTTTACAAAGCATTACCACCTACCTCTTTTCTCTAGGGCTAGGGCAGGGTTTGCCTCTGCAGTTCTGCAAGGCATGCTTACCCATGCCTAGGTCTCTTAATCCTTCCACCCTTCTCCTCAGCTTTGGAAATCCTCCCACAAGTGATGACTGCAACGGTGAAACATGAAGAACATAGTACAGTTGTGTGCATTCACTGTTGCAGTCCTGGTTTCCCTCCCTCCTTCCCCCTTATATCCTCTTTCCTTAGGGAGACACAAGCTGCTTACGGTGGTTTTAGCCACCAGGACCTTTTTACCATATTTCCTTGGGCTTCTGACTGGTTAGGGCAAGAAAAACTGATGTAATGGTGTCGGCTGCCTTGCGTTATAGCATTGACGACCTGACGTCAGTCAGCAGGTGACAGCAGCTGACGCAGAAAAACATTGACTCTGGTATTCGGGCCGGTCGAGGGCTACCACAGCAGGGATTACCCACAGGTGATGACTGCAACAGTGAATGCACTCTAACATCTACATTTATGGTAAGTGTTTCAACTGTGCTTTTCCGATACTAAAAGAAGGTATTTTGAACTGTTGCAAATGGACCAGCCTTCCCCTTCTGCTGTCCCTCCTGTGTAACCAGCCTTTATGGATGCCTTCCTGGCAGCCTTCCAGGCTCCTGAGTCTCAACCTCCAGCTTCCAAGAGACCTAAGAGGTTTTATAAAGTCCCCCTTCAATCTCAGTTTCTCTAGAGAAACCCTCCAGGAGACCCTGCTGTTGTAGCAGTTTCTGCAGACAAGTCATCCAGGCAGCTACCTTCTGTTTCTCTGTTCTCTACAGACAGAGATTTATGGGTAGACAAGGTAAAAAGATTTATACATCTTCAACCCTCTCCATAAGGGTGTTAAATTATCAGACTCACATGGCACAATTTGTACTAGATACTCTAGCCAAGGCCTCTGTGGTTCTGATCTTGCTGACTCCCCACCAAGACTCAACTCACAAATCTGCCTTCAACAGCTTCTCAAGTAACCAGACACTCTCAATCAAGTGTAGTTATGATGCTGTGGAGACTTCTTCCAAGTCTGCTACATTTGGTTTAGTCCTTAGTAGGTATTCATGGCTTAGATTACAGCCTTTACCTCTTGATTTTCAGGCTAAACTGTTAGACGCCCCTCTAGATAACTCTGCATTATTCAGGGCTGCTTCTGCTGAGCTTTTTAAATCCTTACTTGAGGAAAGTAAGTAACTCCAGAATTTAAAATATCTTCTTGTTTCACCTGTTCCTAGATACCACAGAATCTACCCTCAAAAGACTTATTTTGTTAGGAGGCAGTCTACTCCTCCTACTACTGTCTATGGGAAGGAGACACTCTAGACAAACTACTATCCCTAGGAGATCTGCAGCCTCCACTCCTTCCTTTCATAGGCAACCTGGTCAAGACAGAGCTCCCCCTTCCACAAGTCCTCTGCACATCGATGGACCTCCAATAAAGCAGTAAACAGTCTCAGGCACAAAACAAATTTATTGCAGCAATAAATGCTCTCTCATTGATAGGATGAGCCTTTACTGCTGCAATATGATGAGCTTTTATTGCTGCAATAAATTTGTTTTGTGCCTGAGACTGTTTACTGCTTTACTGGAGGTCCATTGAAGTGTGGAGGACTTGTTTTTGGATGTTTTTGCGCTTTTTCTCTCTTTTTTTGTTGTTAGAGCTCTCCCTTTGTGACTCAGACCAGCTGCCTTGCCACACCCTTCTGTCCCTACGCCTCACTCTGTCCCTCCCCTCCTGGCAGAAGATCACCGCTGACCAGTGGGTGTTATCCATCATCCAGAATGGCTATTTCATGGCTTGGTGGGCTCTACCACCTTTCCAAGTTTTACCACAACCACCAAAAACTCAAATTCAACTCTTCACCCCCATCTTAAGGCAACTTTTAATTCAAGGCACTATTCAGCCAGTTCCTCCAGAGCACATGGGCAAGGATTTCTACTCCAGAATGTTTCTGGTTCCAAGAAAGGACGGTCCCTGGAGACCAATCTTAGACCTGTCCTACCTCAGTCTGTTTCTGAAGGTACCCACCTTCAATATGCTTTCTCTACAGACATTACTGCCAGTTATCCCACCTCAGGCTTACATGGTCTCAGTGGATTTGAAAGATGCTTATCTACATATTCCCATTCACCCTTCATGGAGAAAATTCCTATGTTTTTCAATAGGCTTCTGCCATTTTCAATTTTCTGCTTTGCTTTTTGGTTCCTCTACTGCACCCAGGGTCTTTACAAAATGTTACGCCCCACTGATAGCTTCCTGCAGGCTTTTGGGAGTTCAGATTTATCCATATCTAGATGATCTCCTCATTCTTCACAAGGACCCTCACTCATTAACACTACATCTGTATCTGGTCTCCAGCATCCTGGAAACTTGCGGGTTCACTCTAAATTTGCAAAAATGTCAGCTCACCCCCACCCAGGACATAATATTTCTGGGTTGCAGGATACATACAGTTTGAATGAGACCTTTCATTTCCCAACTAAAGATAGACAGCTTGCTTCAGTGCCTCCTATCCCTGCTTCCCTTCTTATCCTTGACAGCCAGACAGTTCCTGAAGCTCTTAGGGCATATGGCTTCTCTGATCCATATGCTTCCGCTGGCCAAACGTCATAGGAGGAAATTTCAGTGGTGTCTCAAAATTCTCTTGTGGCAACACCTTCAGTCCCTAGAGGCAACCATTCCTCTTCTGCCATGTCTAAAAAAAGAACTTGCCTGGCGGATATCACAAATTTACCTCAGTCAGGGAGCCCCCCTGCAAATTCCCTCTCCAGTACAGCATCTCTACACTGACGGCTCAGACCTGGGTTGGGGAGCTATGTTACATCTCCCCTCTAGCCACCACAAGGCACAGGGCACATGGTCTTTGAACAGACTACAGGATCACATCAATCTAAAAGAAATGAGTCTTTCTCCTGGCTCTACAGACCTTTCAGTAGCTTCTGCTACCAGCCACACTGAGAGTCATCACAGACAGCATGACTGTGCTATGGTATGTCAACAAAGTAGGGGACAAAATCCTGTTCAGATCTGGAATCTCACTAATTCTCTGTCACTTCACTTACTGGCTGTTCATATTCCAACCTCAGAAAATGCATTGGCAGACACTCTAACCAGAACCATGGCACCTTCTCACGAATGGTTGTTACACAGGAAGGTGTTTCTGGACATTGTACACAACTGGAGCGTTCCAAAAGCAGATCTGTTTGCTTCCTCCCAGAACAGACAACTAACCCTCTTCTGCACAAGGCTATCCCATCCCCAAGCATGGAAAGCCTTCTCCTTCTCTTAGAATGATGTACCTGTATGCCTTCTCCCCAATGTCTCTAATTCAGAAAGTCTTACTGAAGATTCAGAAAGATAGACCAAAAATCCTACTGGTGACCCCCTTTTGGCCAAGACAGCATTGGTTCCCTCTTTTATTTCAGCTAGCCAGGGGCAATTACCAAAAATTACCTCAAAACTTCGATCTACTCACACAAGACGGGATCTGTGAAACACCCACAGCTTCACAACCTGAGCTTGACCCAGTGGTTGATAAACTTTTGATCCCTTTTCACCACCAATACTCAGAGGATGTACTCAAAGTCCTGCAGGAGGCCAGCAAACCACGTACCAGAAAAAATTACATTACAAAGTGGAAACGTTTTTCCAGGTGGTGTTCTAAGAAAATACAGGACCCTTTGACAGCCCCAGTGCCTGTGTTCCTTGCTTATTTATGTGAGCTCCTGCACTCTGGATTATCATACTTTTCAGTAAAAGTACATTTTCTGTTATTTCTGCTTGCCTACCTATGCTTCCCCGTTTAGCATCCAGGCTAGAGGTTAAACTGTTTCTTAGAGGGTTCTGCATCTCACACCTCCTAGTAAACCAGTTCCACCACCTTGGGACCGTAATTTTGTAGTAGGAAAAATTGACTATGCCCCCCTTCGAGACAGCTTTTTCAGCTTCCCTTAAGTTTAGCACTTGGAAAACAGTTCTGCTAGTAGCTTTGACTTCTGCCAGGAGGGTCTTAGAAATCCAAGCCCTCATGGCCGTTCTGCCTTACCTCATTTTTCCACAAAGACAGAGTCTCCTTGAGGACTAATCCTTCATTAGTGCCTAAAGTAGTGAATGAGCTTTCCTTGAACCAATCTATTAACCTGCCCGTTTTCTTTCCACAACCTCAAATTTTTCAGAAAGGAAACTTCATTCCTTGGATGTGCACAGGCAGCTCAGATTATACCTAGATAAAACCAAGTCCATTAAGGAATCAGACCAGCTATTTGTCTTCTTTCACCCTAGAGTCCTAGGCAGAGCAGTCTCTAAACAAACCATTGCTTTATGGATCTCAAAGGCCATCTCCTTTTGCCATGACTTCTATGGCGAGCCTTTAGCCTCAAAAGTAAGGGCTCATTACACTAGGGCTGCAGCTTCTTCTGCAACCTTTTTCAAAGGCCTGGCCCATGCTACCATTCTAGAGGCAGCTACCTGGTCTTCTGTTCACACCTTCACCAAGCATTACAAACTGGATTTAATATCCAGATCCAGAGCTGGCTTTGTCAGATCTATTCTGCAGGGTCTCCTTGACTTCTCCTGCACCAACCACCCAAGGGAATACCTAATAGCTTTGGTACACTTCCTACTGTAATGAATAATGCAACATGAGAATAGAAAGACATTGAATAGTTCTGTAAAATCTTACCATAACCATAGATGTCCTTCTCCTCCATGTTGGAGTATTCAGAATCCGCCCTCCTCCCTCTAGCCTTATTTTTTGGGGGTTTGTGGTTATATAGTTTAGTAGAGATGTTTACTTGGTGTTGGTTATATTACTATGTGTAGAATTTTCTCATAATCCCAGGTAGACCCTTTTTGTTTTGCCTCTATGCTCCATTTTATAGCCTTGTTTAGCTGGAATGCTTTCTATTCACTCAGCCTTAACTTCTGCGACAATCAGTCCTAACTTGGGTACGTGCAGACGTCACATTTATAGCCGACCTCGGTTTATGGCACTAGCATGCTATGTCGCACGTACCCCTTACTGAAGACTTTGGTATACTGGCCGGATGTATGGCACTGCAGGCAGCCATATCCCTACTGTAATGAATACTGCAACATGGAAGAGAAGGACATCTATGGTTATGGTAACATTTTGCACAACTATTCTTTTTCCATGACAGGAATTTTTGCTGACAGTTCAAAGGGTTTCTGAGTTGGACCTTGTAGTACCACAGTCAGATCCCATGGAGGTGAAGGATCCTTTATTGGGTCTAAGGAAAAAAATGCCCTTCAGAAAAGCTTTAAATAACTTGGAAGAAGCCAAAGAATAATTTTTATTTCTATATGAAAATTTGAAATGTCTGCCGATTTTAGTTTAATCATAGAAATACAAACTCCTTCATTGAAAAGAGCAGCCAGAAAATCAAGAACAGCAGAGACTAGGGCTTTAAAAAGGTCAAGATTATTTCTCAATGCACAAAGGGAAAATCTTTTCCATTTGCTCTTGTAAACCTTCTTGGTGGAGCCTTTTTAAGAGGGTAAAAGAATGGTACGTACTGGGGGAGAAAACCTGGGTTGTCTGGCTATTACTGGAACTGGAAGAACCATGTGGTTGGTTTGAGGGCTGGGATATTGGGCTCATCGCTGATGGGTGTGAGGGGAGAGCTGGAGATGGTTCCAGTATGCAGGGAGGATAGAGAAGAAGAAACCAGAGGAATGGGAACCAAACCTGTTGCTGCCAGTAGGGGGCAATGAGGACTGAGCTCTTCAGCCATATTGATTTCTGTAGGAATTTGGGGATCAAGGGAATTGGAGGATAAGCATAAAGGATACTGGATGGCCAAAAGTAGACTAGGGTATCTCTCTGTGACTCCCCTCTGTAGGGGGATCTGGCCAAAATACCTACTGCCCTTGTGGGTGGATGCAAAGAGGTCACAGCATGACTGGCTCCAATGAAGGAAAATTTTCTCTGCCACTGATTGTTTGAGAGACCCCTCATGAGGCATCAGAATGGACATGCTTAATTTGTCCTCTAATATATTGGTTTTCTTTGGAATGTGCTTTGCCACTAGAAAGCAGCTGGAGGAGACTGGCCACTGCCACCTATTCATAGCCTATCTGCAGAGAGGGTAAGACTGGTTCCCCCTTGTCTGTTGATGTGCAGGACTACAGGTATGTTGTTGGTCTGAATCATAATAGTCCCTAGAGGAAGAGCATCTTGAAATGCTTGCAAAGTTAATAGGACTACTCTCATCTCCAGGATATTCATATGTGAATTGGTCTCTTGAGGGGAACATGCTCCTTGGGCCGTCCTTCCCAGTTAATGTCTTCCCACCTCAGCTGGGAGGTATGTGTAGTCACTATGACCAGTTGGGGCAGTAAAACAAATGCTCAACTTAAATAAATGTTGTCCATCTAGATCCACCAATGGATGTGGTGTTTGTAAAGTGGTGTAAGCTTGACTGGAAAGAATAGAGGTTGTCGAAGAACAGTCCATTGAACAGCTGGAGTCCATTTAAGAGCATACATATAATATCATGCTAAGAGAAGAAGTACTGTTGCTGCTGCTATGGATTCCAGAACTTGAAGAATGAATGTCTCTAGAGGAGATGGGATGGGAAAGAATATGATGAACCTGAGATCTGAATGTGTCTATGTGATGAGTTGGTAAGGATGCAGTTTGCGTTATCATGGTCAGATGTGTGCCAATAAACTCCTGGCTGTATACTGCTGTCAGATTTGATTTGGCATAATGGATTGCTATTCCCAGTGAGTGACAAATCTGGAGCAAAAGGTCCCTGGATTGTTGAAGGAGATGCATGGCGGGGACGATGAGGAGCCAGTTAGGAGCCAATCATCTAGATATGGAAACACTTGGAATCCTTTTAGTTTCAAGTGAGCTGCCACCACTGCCATACATTTGGTGAACACTCTAGGGGCAGTGGTGAGTCCTATGGACAGGGCTGTGAAATTATAATGACTAGCTTCCAGATGAGAGCGTAAATATCTTCGGAGGCACCTGCTTATATTTATATAATAGTATGCATCCTGAAGATCTGTAGGGGATATCCAGTAGTCCTTGTAAAGAAATTGCAGAATGGACTGGACTGTGACCATTTGGAACTTTGACTTTTTCATGTACTGACTCCGCTTCCTCAGATCCAGAATTGGTTTCAGGTCCCCTGTCTTTTTGGGCGCTAAAAAGAAACGTGAGTAATTTCCAAATCATATTTGGTCTGGCGGGACCTCTTGGATAACTCTTTTGTCTAACAGCTTTTGAATTTCTTGGGCTGCTGCCTTCCTCTGACTGGGTGGAACATCAGGAATCTTTTTTTTCTTTTGTAGACTGGGAGTTGGAAAAAATGGTATGGAGTAACCTCTGGATAGCAAGAATTTTTTGTTATAGTAGCCCAGGCATCTGGGTACAAGGACAGTTGTCCCCTGACTGCCTCCAGAGTTGGGCAGTTGGGAAACACTTCAAAAGTGCTGAAAGGTCTATCCAAAAAGGAATCAAGGAAACCCTGAGTTTTGAGAGTCTCCTTTGCCTCTGGGGCAACGAGTACCATTAGAACTGCCTCCTCTGCCTCTAAAGAAGTTGTCCCCATACGGATCTTGGAAAGTTACCAGAGATTTGCGAAACCACATTTTTTCTTGCCACCTTTCCTTCCTGTTTGTTGTGGGTAAGCATTTTTTTCACACTTGGACCAAATAAAGATGTTCCTTGAAAGGGTGTGTTGATGAAAGATGTCTTGAAAGGCTCAGCAAAGTCATATAGCCTTATCTAGGCATTTGTCCTTACAATAATGCTTTAACTGGCAGCTCATGAGGTGCCTTCAGCTGTATGAGAGTGGACACTCTGGAAATTGCCAAAAGAGTAGCCAGCTGAGAAGATCATTTGAAATCCCCTGCAGACATAGACTCCAATTGAGAATTGATAGTTCTTTGGTCAGACCTCTCTGCAATCTTGTGAAATGTACCAAGTAGTTAAGGGACCTTAAGGCAGATGTTGCTGAAGCAACAACTTGTTTTCCAAATCTCTCCAGCACTCTAGACTCTCTGTTTGGTGGGTGGACAGATGAGCTCTGTTTTGCTAGCTCTTTTTTAGTTGTTGCCATCACCATACAGAATCTGTTGGGACTCCTGTGCTCCAGTGGATCTATCCTTAGGGGAGATTAGGAATTTGTCAGGTCGCCCTTGTATAGACTCAATGGAATCTAGCTCCTTTCATGCCAGATAAGAGACTAAATCAATGAGCTCATCTGTTGGGGGGGGGGGGGGCAGGTGTAGATGGGCCAGAACCAAAAGCTTCCAAACATTGTGATTCCTCTGGAGAAGGATTATCGGAACACCAGCCACCTTACTGATTTGGATCTCTAATGTATCTCCAAAGAAGACACATCATCAGGTGGTGATCTGTGGGACCCTTCTCCTTCCTTGAAATTAGTGTCTTCAGTGGAAGATTCCAATAGGGAATCTATGTGCCTCCTCTTGCACATTCTCTTCTAATGGATCTCCTCTGCTGGATGTTCAGGGGGGGTATCAGAAGGTTGGGGGAGTTCCTTTACGGGACCTGACTGGAAGCTAGCTGGAACTGGCTGTCCATGAGGAACAGGCCTGATATACCTAGAGCTCAGAACTGAAGAAGGACTAGGGAGTGGATCAGAGGGATGAGAGACTGGATCTCTAAAAAAAGAAAAAGCCCTTTCCACAACCGTGAAGGCAGATAAACCCAAAGAAGCTGTGACCACCTGTACTGGAGTCAATTCTTCCAGTATGGGTAGTTCATAACTCCAGCTGGAACTGAGCCTGGAGGAGGGAGCCAGACTAGAGCTGTCTAGCTCCGTGGGGCAGGAGTGGATCTGATAACATTGGATTAGACCGTGGCCCCACGTATCTGATGCAGACACTTGAATGGGTGCAAAACTGGTCATGGATGCTGACTGAGTCAAGGAAGTGATTCTCTTTGGATCTAACGCTGGACCTCTCAGAGCTGTCATATAACTGAAGGACAGATAGGATAAAAATATAGTGTGTGAGTAGTGGTTGGAAGACTCACGGATCCAATAGGGGATGGAGCTGAAATGACTCCCATCTGGATATGAGCTCTGAGGAACTTTCACATCATCCTATCCACGTCTGAAAGACTTCTGGAGGATCTGACGGATGTGGTAGACTGAGGCCTGGAATGCTTTTTGGGATTTTGCATGAAAGGAGAGTTTAGAGTAGGTGAGACTGTATCCAAGCTGAACTCTGTGGGTGCAAGCTCTTGGCGTATGTGATGTACCAGATTTTGGATCTGATGACTTGAGATCCATAAACCTGAGCTGTGGGACTAGCTGAAATAATGATTGGATCTGAAACATTATGATCCGAGGATTCTGGATCTGTAGTGCAAACCTTTGGGTCAGAGGATGTCAGATCAGATGCTTTGGGTCAGAGGTTGTCAGATCAGATGGTTTTGAACTTTTCGTAGGAGGTTCCAAAAAAGTTTTAGGGAACTTAAGCATATTGTGCTTTTTGTGCTCCGAAGGACCAGATGTAGAACTTTTACTGGGGGTTTGACCCCCTGAATAAGATGCTGATAAAGGAGGCAAAAGACCCTTCAAGGTAAGTTTGCTGCGTCTTTCAGCTAACTAACCCTGGAGTTGAACACGGCACAAATACTGCAGTTAGTCTATAGATGGTTTGCTGCAAGACAATATATGCACTCCTTGTGGTCATCCGAGTTAGGGATTTTGTGCCCACAAGAAGTGTATTTTTGAATCCTGTCAGCTTGTTGGCCATGACAGTTTAAGAGTGGAGAGAGTGAAAGAAACAATATATATGAAAGAATATATATTTTTTAAATCAGTTTAGAGGAAAAGAAATTACTAACAGTGGTAATTAAAGATTATCCTAAAAGGCAGGTAGAAAGGCAGAGATTATAGAAAAGAAAGGTTACCAACTATGGTAAAGAGAAGAAAATACTATGCAAAAATAATATTTATGCTTACTCATAACATAACCAGAAACTACTAGGGAGGTGAAAGCTAACTGAGATTAAAGATTAGGTTAGAGAAAATAACCTTGCTTAGAAAAAAAATATCAGAAACTCTATAGTAAGGACTCCAGAGAAGGATTCTATATCTGAGCACTTTGGTGGCAAATGAGATCTGAGGTATTGAGAATGGACTATGGAATTATGGGTAGAGGGAGGAGCTTGAGAGTTGGATCCAAAGTCTGAAATATGCAGCCGAAGCAAATTTGTTGACGAAGAATGAAAGTAGATAGCACAGATGCCTGGTTGTGGTGTATACATAACTTCTGATTTTCCAGGTAGCTTTGGAACCATCTAATAGTACACATTCCTAAGTTAAATGTTGCTAATTTTGAAAGAAGTAAGTTTGATTAACAGTTTTTAATGCTCTGGCCATGTCTACAAATATTCAAGCTGAAATGAGTCCAACATTCAGGTTACTGTATATTGTGTGGCTTTTTTGCCACAGCTGTGAGGTTCTTCCCAGCCACAGCTTTTTCTTTCTTTATGGTTGATTTTTTCCCTTACATTTTTTCATATGCTTTTCCTGCCATCCAAACAGTGCAAATAATAGCCAGCAACCAGATGTTACCAAAATTAGTAAGTGAGAAGCTGTTATCAAAGTCAGCAAAATGTATCAGTCTGGGAGAACGTTAATATGTTGCTCAGTCAGAAGTCAACTTGTAAGCAAGCCTGCTGTCTTAACTTTAAACAAGGGCTTGATTCAAATTCTTTAACTTTGTTGAAAGTATGAAAAGCCTTCTTCAGATACACTGTTTTGTCGAGGCCTTTGCTGCTGGATCAAGTACTCCATGCAACTTATCATTTGTTTTGGAAAGTTTGACCTGGTCTCTTTTGAAACCTGCATATTTAAAAGTTTCTATCTCGGAGGTCCATTTTCTTGGTAATCTTTATATTCAGTGAAAAGCCTACTGACCTATTTGTAGTTCTTTTAATGTGGAATTTCATAAAGATCGGGTATTTCTTGGAACTAACACTTATTTTGTGCTTGGACTCGCAACTGCGTCAGATATTAATCAGTAGAGTCACTTGCCTTTCTTCCATCTTACTCAAATTCTAGGGAGTACTTGCTACACTGTGCCAACTAAGGTATTATGTAACTTTAACCAAGTCCACATGCAAAAAATGCACAACTTTTTGTTTCATACTCCAACAAAAATGTAGGCCACAACATCTATGATATTAACCTTGCCAGGTAGCTTTCTGGGCTCCTTAAAATTTGCTGCTTTAAACACAGTAAGCTCATACCAGAAATTACATAGTTGTACTCTGCTAGAGATTTAGCTACCGTGGTAGTCTTTTTCAGGAATGCAACCCTTCATGACATTTATGCAGCAGCTACATGCTCTTTTCTTAATACTTTTGCAAAGCATTAAAAGTTGGATGTGATTTTCAGATCCATATCTTCCTTTGGGGTTACTGTTATCAAGGATATGCTCTATTGAAGGGACTGCCCACTCTAGTAGCTTGGGATTATACTCTTACCAGATAAAAAAGTTATGTGCTTACCATAATGCTACATTTGGAAGAGTTGGTCCATCCTTGATAGCATCACCACCCATCTTCCACCACCTTCGTGCAGAAGGTTGCACATGTTTTATATTGGGTATCTTAGCACAGATAACCTCAGCTCAGTAGAGGAAGAGGTCAACATTACATTGTGGGACAGGATGAAAGTACTTGGCAGCTTGGAAGAAATTTTGTTTGCCAAGCAGTCTTAATGCTTAGAGCTTTTGTTCCGACATTTACTTTGGACTGACCTAATTTCTGTATTCAACGTGTTATGGTAAATACATAACTTTCGCATACAATCCCATACAAGCTTTACAGGTTGTGTGTGAAGCTGTTTTTTTATCCATTACTGGCAAACTTTTTTGACTAGGTCACTCTAATCATTAGTAAATCCTGCAACATACATGCTGTTTTGTTATTTATTTGCTTATTTATTTTTTGCTTAAGCAGGGAGTAGTAATGTGTTTAACACAGTGGTGGTGATTTGCAGTTGCAGTTATAATTATTAATCCTTTTGGATGTGGAAGAGATTAGTGATCCATAGGCAAAAATTAAGCATATTGTAAATGAAACCTCTCATGAGGTGACATCATTGTGGAAGTTAATATTACTGGTCTTTATTAGGATGATAAACTATATTTAATTATTCACACACCAGTTAAAACTGGTAAATAATCTTAGTGCTTTTTAAAGTGATTTGAATATGTGGTATCTTTTTCGCAAAACTGAAATTGAAGTAATTTTTGAAGTGAAATGCTTAGAAATATGAAATAGTTGCTGACAGTTTATTTTCTTTCATTGTAGACAAAGAACAAAACATTAATGAAAAAAAGGAAGACGTGCTTGTTTCACAACTGCTGCCCGGTGAAGAGAATGTTCCTATGCAACATAGGTTGCTGTTAACATCCCCATCTACTGCAAGACTTTCATTGACTACTACTTCTAAAGCACAAGAAGTTAATCTTGACATTCTTCGGTCTGGAGTTGCCTGTCTACCTGGTTGGTACCTTCCTGTATTGGTAATCTTAATTTGTGGGTTTAATAGATAGTTGATAACAGGCAAAAGGCTCCCTGGTTCGATTCTCGGCTGGGATGCCGTCTGTGTTCTATGTGGAGCCTGCATGTCCTCCCTGTGTTCCAGTTTCCTCCCACATTCCAGAGACGTGCTATAGATGGATTGGACACTTTAAATTGGTCATAGGTGTGAATGTGTTTGGTGTGAAAGAACTACTGGGGCAGGGCTTAGCCCAACTGGTGGTGTAAACCTTGGCTGTAGATGATTTTCACTGTTGAAGTGACACCCTGACCCCATCTGCAAAAATGGGGAAAAAGGGGTTCTGGATGATGGATGGATGGATGGATGGATGTACAATAGGTTTCACTTTGTTATCCCCAGACATCTGATTAATATGCATTTATACACACTATTCATTGCAAGTGGAAATTAATCAGGGCACATCTATGCATGATTATGCTATCTTTTTGTTCAGAAGGTATTCAGAATATTTAAGAAGTTTGAAAAAAATGACCACATATTGTCTGTGTCGCTCAAACTGCTTATCTTCATAGACTGTATTTATAGAGCCTATTTCAAAACCCTGTTCTGCAGAATGTTGTCTGGTTGATTAATTGTGGTCTTTCTCTCAGCTTACACTGAAGACTGGATAATATAGCAGGCAACTCAACAACGTAAAATATAAACTTTTTCAATGTTTATTTATTTATTTATTTATTTGTATTTTTTACCTGGATATTGCACTGATCTCAGTGGGCCATTTGCAGGCACAACTCAGGTGAATAGGATCACATAATAAATGAACAAAACGTATTTCAGGTACAAGGATATGCAAAAAAGCATATATACATACGGGTTTACTTCTAAAGACCAATTCCCACATCACCATCTTTCAAAATACCAAGACGAAAAACACGAAACGTGAGAAACCTGAATGGCAATTTTTACCAGGGTAAGGGAATACGTTGCCAACTGCCAACAAAACTCACACCAAGGTAAATAAAACCCACCTTGATAGGGGGCTACACTCCCCAACTAAATATACCAACTCCGGGATCGCACTACAGTGGAGAACTGGGCATGTTGGACAAGTGTTTACTACCCTAGTAAACAGTTGCCATTTGAGTTTCTGATATTTTGTGTTTTTCATCTTGGTATGTTGAAAGTTGGGGATGTGGCAGTCGACCTTTAATAGTAGACCCGTACATACATACATATTTACAGACTCAAAGAATATGCTACATTGTCTAGTTCAAGAAGCAGTTAACAATGCCAAAATGTGGATAAAAAAATGGAATTATGCTTAGTACAGCTTTATGGATTAGATTTAGCTATAATGACCGAGATGGCTTATGCTACAGGGATAGGAGCATATCATTATATAGAGCGGTATGAATAGAAGTGGCAAGTGAGAATAGTTACAAGAAAGGATACCATGGGTAATTTTCTTGGGTGGCGAAAGCCAGGGTACATTTTTTGGCTAGGCTTATATAGGCCCTAGGGCCAGTAGCCTAGTACCTACCTATGAATCTATGAGAGAAGACAGAGAAAAGGTGGGAGAGGCATGCAGAGGAAAGAGGAGTAGAAAGGAGAAGTGTGAGAGACATGCAAATAGAAGAGGGAAGTAGGATGAGTGAGATGTAGTAAGTAAATTGGATGACAAGATGAGATAAGGAAGGATGAAATAGGGATAAAGGGGTGTGTGAGAAAGTTGCACCGTTCATGTAACAAGACCTGAGTGAGTGGAGCTGCACTTTGCTTGGGTGAAGAGGTGTTCCTTGAGCTGTTGTCTAAAGTCAGAGTACTTTTGGACGTTTCAGATTGTGAGAGGAATGGAGTCCCATAGTTTAAGTGCTAGGGTGGAGAATGCATAGTCAGTGCAATACAGTTTACTTTTTGGAGTTAGTAGTGAGGGTTGATATTGAGAGATACCCTTGAGATTATATGTGGGAGTTTTGGTGAAAAGTTTGAGTGAAAGGCCATGATGTTTCAGGAGAAAGGCCTTTGTGAATTTGTGAGCGTAGTAGGAGGTTGGCTTTCAAATGTACTGGGAGCCATTTAGCTTTTGCAAGAGTTAGGCAGTGGTGTTCGTTACTGAGGGAGTTAGTAATGAACTGGCAGATTTTATTTGAGATGATTTGCAAGGTGGTGGCATTTTTCTTTTAGGCTGCAATTATAACAGATAGTTCACATTTGGGTTGAGATAGGAGTATGCCTTTGCCTGGCATGGACAGGATAGGTTTAGTGATCTTGGAGTTAGTAGTGTATATTCTTTTGAGAAGGTGGGTTCAAAGTTCCTCACAGAAAAAAGTCTCATTGTGTTGTCCATTCATTGACCATAACTGACATACTCTTGTTTCTCTGACTCTGGCAAGACTGCTGGTGAATTGAGTCTGGCAATAAGACTGCTTAACTGATATAAATTTTTCCCAGGGGCCGTAACTATGGCCAAGAAGACCCTAGTTTGATTAGTGGCTCTGGCATCTGAGAGAGCTACAAGGGAAGATGGAAATGAGCAGCCACTGCTGGCTTGCAAATCTTGGTGGGAGGGAGGCTGCTTTGGCTCTTCACTTGGGTAATGCCCAGTGGTAGTACTGGGTCTTGTGCCCATGGAGCACAAACCTGTAAAGCATGTGCTGCCACGGTGCATATACAGGTTTGTGCTCCATGCTGTTGTGGGATTTAGTGTATGTCTACACACTCCTTGTAACAAGCAGCATGCAACAGAGCTCAGAGAACCATCAGAAGGATGAGGGCACTCCATATGGGGATGGATAGGCTGCTGCATGACACCAGCAAGCTGGTCCTTTCCCTAACATCTAACTTTCCCCGGTGGGGAATGGATGGGCTTATAGGTCTACCCAGGCAGGAGTGGGTGTGCCACTGTGCTGTTGCCTAACCTGGGCTCTACTGTCACCCTACACAATCAGTGGCCAGTTGAGTAAAGGAGATGTCAGGCATGATCCTAAAGGTAGTAGCTAGGAAACCTTTATTGTCTCTCTCCAAATCGTATTCAAATCCTAACAACATTGGCAACATATCGGCTAACAAATTTGCTACAGATTTCTTCCCTGAAGCAATCATCTTCACCTCAAGTATACTGGAGTGACCTCTCCCACTCTGTCTTGAAGGACTTTATCCTTAAAGTGCTCACCAAGACCAAATATAATTTTTCATTGTGTCGGAACAACATTCTGGGTTGTATTTTAAATAATGTCAAGCAGGCCCTTGCTAATTCCCTCTTTAAGTTGTTAAACCTAAGCCATGTCACAGGCTATGTACGTGATCAGTGGTGCACTGTGCCACTGATGCCCCTTTATAAAGGTGGCCGCACCACTGACCCAGTAAACTGTATATCTATTTGACTTGCTAGTCTTGTCATTAAAGCTATGGAACACACCATCACTGACCTCATAAACCAGTACATTAAGATTTTAATCAGGCTTGCCCTGTAACAATTTGGATTTGTTAAGGACTGGTCATGTCTCCTCAGTATTGTGAACTTGGATAGATTGCATAAACCGACACAAAGACGTAATGCATTTTCTCAGTGTCTATGTGCTGCCTGATTCAAGGAAAAGTTGACCTGTAATGTTCCACAGGGATCTGTATTGTGCTCTCTCTTTTTTTGGCATTTTATTTCTTTGACCTCAATACTAGCAACAAGTATCTTCGGCTTACTAAGTTTGCCAGTGATTGCAGGTTGGGTGTAGTTGTCAAATCAACAAATTTCCTTCTAGTAGAACTACCTCATGTTAACATGTGATGCATTGAGAAAGAGTTCAAAGTAAATGCTGAGTTCAAAGTAAATGCTGAGAAATGCAGTTCTACCTGTTTCAGAAAATACCAAATTGCTACCACCTACTGCATTAATGACACCCAGCTTTCCAATAAGTCTGTCATAGGTTCATAGGAGATTACTAGGCAAATGGCCTTAGGGCTTCTACAAGCCTAGCTGTGTAAAAGCCCAAGTACCCTTACCGACAATGTATAGATGGCCATTGTTAGCAGACCCAATGTTCTTCGTGTTTCACTGTTGCAGTCATTACATTTGGGTTATCTGCTTGCAGGTAGCCCTCAGTCAGCCTGATTATCAAAGTCTTGGGTCCTGTGTCGGTTGCTGTCTCATCTTCCATGACGTCAAGTAGTCAGGAATATAAAGCATGCAACTGACGCTATTACATCAGTCTTTCTTGCCATGCGGTGCCCGAAGCAGAAGCAGTTCACAAGTGCCGGTCGGCCGACTCCTGAAATTTTCGTTTTCGAGTTTCAGATCCGAAGTCTTCAAAAAAGCTAAGTACCCTGTTGGGGATCCTGTTTCTTGCTCTAAACCAATGTCAGTAAAAGTTAACAATTGTATTTCTTGTGGAAAGCAAATACCTCATAAAGATTTTCATTCGTACTGCATTCCTTGCTTAGACCCAGAACACGACGTCCCTCCCTGTCGGTTTTGTGTCTTATTCAATCCTCAAACTATTCATTGTCGGTTCATTTTCGCATCTAACTATTTTGGTACACAGTTCAAATATTCAGAAATGGCTTCGGTAAGCCATCCGACTACCTACATTCTGAAAAAATGTAAAGATAAAGACAGAGACAGACCGCATGGGTCCAAAGCTGCCGACGACACTTCCGTTAAGCTAGTCACCAGTTTGCCGGTACTCAGTGAGGTGCTTTCACATCCCCTGATACTCGCTACTTCAGATTTGCAGGCCTCTACGTATGCCGTGAGATGCTTCTTCGACTATGGAAACTGCAGATGTTTCTACCTTGGCCGCTGTACAGGCACCGGCTTCTGAGGGTGTATTCAGGCGTACTGACTTGCATATCAAACTGACGCCATCTTCTTCTTCAAGGCCTAAGACTCGATCCACACCTAGAAAACCAACGCCACGACCGCATGGTCAGGCCTCTATGCCTAAAAAACAAATGATAAGAATGGCTGAAGACCTTATTACTCTAATCAGGGGAAGCCACCCTTCTCCCTCTAAGAGACTTAGAACTGATTTTCCTTCTGATTCTTCTGATCAGGATTCTGAAATTTCTGTTTCTTCTGATGACCAGGATTTGCCCTTATCTACCTATGAGGATTGTGACTCCATTCCCTCTGCTTCCCCTCCAGAAGATTTCTTTTTTGGTGAAACTTTGCATACTCTTAGGGAGCATTTCCACTGGGAAAGCCAGGATTACTCTGACTCTAAAAAGAGGGTTAGGGAATTCTTACTCCTCCCTCAACAAAGGCCTTTAACTATCCCTCCTGTACTGGACATTGTAGATGATGCCTTCTTGGAATCTAACCTGGCCCCAGACACTTTACCTCCGGCTTCCAGGAAACCTAACAGGTATTACAGAGTACCTGACTCTCACAAGTTCCTCTTTAAGAATCCTACTGCGGATCCAGAGACCATTTCACAGGGACCCAAAGGCATTAAGGCCACTACTGCCCAAAACCCTACCCCCTCTGATAGAGATTCCAGGGCCCTGGACAGATGGGGTAAAAAGGTATACACTTCTGCTACTTTGGCCATTAGGGCCTTAAACTGCCAGTTTCATATGTTAGCAGCATATTATTGGATTACTTAAACAGAAAATGATGTTGATTCCTGACTGTCCTGAAAATAAAGAATTACAGGATTTAATGCGTTCTGCTGAACAAGTTGGTAAACATACTTTGCAGTGTGGTTTTGATTCCTTTGATTCCTTCCACAAAGAGGATTACTGGCCTCAAAAAAAATGCCCTACACTGATCGCCTCAGAAAACTCCAACTTTACTCCGTAGCATATTGCCTACTCCGAGGTGATCTCTGCCTAACATATAAAGCTATGTCAAACCCAGAGCTGTTGGACATGCTACACCTAAAGGAATCCCAATCCCTCTGAGCTACACACTCTAGGGGCCTAAGCCTTGTCACCACAATAAACAGGACTTGCTGGAGGGATAGATTCCTGTCCCAGAGACTTCCCATACTCTGGATCAGGCTACCCATCTATGTCAAGCAAAGTTCTCCATTAGCACTCTTAAAGAAAAATCTTGATGAGCAGATGAGAAACAGGAAATACACCCCGGGGATCACTTCTGTGTCACTGCTCGACAGTGGCACAGGAAAATAACTTTCTTGGGTGGCGTAAGCCAGGGAACCTTGTTGACTAGGCTTACGTAGGCCCTTGGACCGATAGCCTACTTCCCTACCTATGAATCTTAGAGGTATCTTGCAGGGCTGCTGTTACTGGGTCTGTACTTAGAAGGCATGCTTGGCTTAATGAGCAAGCTTTGCCAGATCATGTTGAAGCTAAATTACTGGATGCTCCCTTGAACCAAGACCACTTGTTTGGCAACAAAGCATAAGAAGTACTTAAAAAGATGGAGGAAAAAGCTAAATCTCTGCAAACTGTTAAATATTTCCTGCAATTACAGCCTTCCAGATTTAGTAGGCACTGGCTTTCTAAGAATTGGTCCTTTCCTGTCTCTTCCAGGACTTCTCAGTCCAAACCCAGGGTCAGCAGACCACCCAGGCTTCAGTCTCAAGGTACTCACAGGCCTAAGCAGTGGGGGGCTCCCACATCCAAAGCTGGAAGTGGTAAGACACCCCCCCCCCATAGTAAACTGTCACAATGACTTAACCTTAAACCTTCCAAGCCCTGTTCAACTTACTGTTCCTTTAGGGGGAAAGATTGCCCTGCATGCAAAAAATTGGGAACTCATTACCCAAGACAAATGGGTTCTAAATATAGTTTCCCAAGGATACAGATTCCACTTCCACTCCTTACCAACCCCACATGGTTGGCCAGACCTACACCCAAATCAATGTGCAGAGGCTCAACAGCAGGTTCTGAATCTTGTAAGTATCAGGGCTATTCAGCCTGTCCCAGAAGAGGAATGGGGACAAGGTTTTTACTCAAGACTTTTCCTGGTACCCAGAAAAGACAATTCCTGACGTCCTATCCTGGACCTGTCTATCCTGAACACCTTTTTGGTAATCCCAAAATTCAAAATGCTAACTCATTAGCTGCTTCCCATGCTAGGCAAAAATGCCTGGTTGGCAACATTGGATTTAAAGGAAGTTTACCTGCACATCCCAATAAGGGAATCTTGCAGAAAATACTTACGCTTCAGAGCAGGCTGCACGTACTATCAGTTCTCTGCACTGGCCTTTGGCTTATCTACTGCATCCAGGGTATTCACAAAGTGCCTAGCTCCAGTCATTGCATTCTGCAGGCAAAGAAATATTTAAATATACCCATACCTGGATGATTGTCTAATTCAGGCAGAAAGCCAGGACATACTATTAAATCATCTGGCATTTGTAAAGAAACTGCTAACCTCACTTGGGTACACCATAAACGAAAAGAAATCTCACCTAGTACCCTGCCAACAAATTGTATTCCTGGGAGCAAGCCTGAATACAACTTCCCAGATGGCCTACCACACGCCAGAGAAACAAGTTTATTTGACAGCCTACTTCAAACTACTGGCCACAAAGAACCAGCTATCTGCAAGGGAAGTACTGCAAGCCCTGGGGTTCATGGCCTCTTGCATTCTACTAATTCCATATGCAAGACTGCATATGAGGAAACTACATTGGTATCTAAAAAGCCTATGGTGTCAACATTCTCAGTACCTGGAATCAGTGATTACCATCATTCCTTGTATAAAGACAGAGTTCCTTTGGTGTGCAGAGGCCTGCCACCACAACAAGGGACTGCCATTCACTCTGCCCCCTGCTGCCCAAACCCTAAGAACAGATGCATCAGACTATGCATGGGGGGGGGGGGGGCTCACTTGGCAGGGCAGTGCGTTCAGGGCAAATGGAACCCGAGTCAAATGCACCTGCATGTCAATCAAAAAGAAATGTTAGCTGTACAGATTTCTCTGACAGCCTTCAAGGACCACATTCTTCCAGGACAATTATTGGTAAAGATGGACAAGCACCACTGTTATGTGGTACATAAACAAGCAGGGGAGAACCCATTCTTACCCTCTCTGCAGACTAGCCATGGCTCTGTGGAACACAGCCTTGAGCTACCAAGTGCACCTAGAAGCTCAATTCCTGCCAGGGAAGCTAAATACACTGGCAGACTACTTAAGCAGAAATCTCATGGACCCACATGAGTGGAAACTGGAGCCAAAGATATTCGACATTCTGAGAAACAAATGGGGGAGTCCAGAAACAGACCTGTTTGCCTCCCCGCAGAACTACCAATTGGACAAATGCTGCACAAGGACTCCCCTCAGACAAGCTTGGAAAGTGGATGCCCTGTCTTTTACCTGGGAAAGCCTCTCAGTTTATGCCTTTCCCATACTGACTCTCCTCTCGAAGGTTTTACTCAAGATCAAACTGGACAAACCAAGGAGAATACTCATTGCACCAGACTGGCCACACCAACACTGGTACCCCCTCTTACCATGGCACCTGCCTCAGACTCCTTCCCTACTGTCCCAGCAGGAGGGCCAGATTCTGCACCCCCAGCTTCAAACTCTGAACCTGGCAGCCTGGCTAATTACCTGAGTTCTCCTATACCATCCCTCAGCAAGCAAGTGCTGGATGTCATCCTGGAGGCAAGGAAGCCTAGTACTAGAAAATCCTATGCTGAAAAGTGGAAAAGATTCTGTTCCTGGAGCCAGACTCAGGGGATGGGCGCAACACTGCCCAGTTTACCACATATTCTTCAATACTTAAAAGAGATGCTTCACAAGGGCCTTTCCTTCTCTTCCATTAAAATTCATGCCCCAGCCATTTCTGCACATTATAATACGGAGCCACTCCTCTTCTCTCACCCCCTACTGAAACAATTCCTCAGAGGGACCAAAAATTTAAGACCACCCAGGAGAGCCCCTACTCCAGCCTGGGACCTTAATTTTGTATTGGAAAAGCTCACTCCACCTCCTTTTGAGCCAGCAGCAACTGCAGAGTTGAAATTATTTTCTTGGAAAACAGCCTTCCTTCTAGCCATCACTTCAGCAAGAAGGGTGTCTGAATTACAGGCCCTCGTGGCAGTAGAGCCTTTCATCATCTTTCATGTGGACAGGGTGTCTCTCAGGGCCAGTCCTTCCTTTATGCCCAAGGTGGTATCCAGTGTGGCCTTTAATCAGTCCATTTATTTGCCAACCTTCTTTTCTAATCCATAGAACAAAGGGGAATGGATTCTTCACTCCTTCGACGTGCACAGACAACTCAGATTTTACTTGGACAGGACCAAGCATCTCAGGAAATCTGAACAGCTGCTAGTTGCCTTTGCTGCAGGGGCAGAGGGGAAGGCCATTTCAAAACAAACCATTTCTAAGTGGGTAGGCTATTGCAATCTTATCTGCTATAAGCACCATGGAAAACCTACCCCACAGGGGATAAGACCTCATTCCACCAGGGCTGCATCTACTTCTACAGCCTTTCTCAGAGGTGTTCCTATCAGGGACATCCTATAAGCGGCTACCTGGAGTTCTGTACATACCTTCACCAAGCATTACCACTTGCCATTTTTTTCTAAATCCAGAGCTGGTTTTGCCATTGCAGTGTTGCAGGGCCTAATAGCTGGTCCTAATGCTCAATAATTGCCTCCTCCCTTCCTTAGCTTTGGGAATCTACCCAAATGTAATGACTGCAACAGTGAAACACGAAGAACATAGTACAGTTGTGTACACTTACCATAAATGTAGATGTTCGAGTATATTCACTGTTGCAGTCCTGGTTACCCTCCCTCCAACCACCTGACTTCCATTGGCTATACCTCTCTTCTTGTTTACTATACTTAAGCTTTCTGGTGCATTTTCTTTTTGTTGGAGGTGTAACCTTGTATATAATTGCTTCCCATTATGGGGGAACCTGACATCTGGGGCAAGAAAAACTGATGTAATGGTGTCGGCTGCATGCTTTATACCCCTGACTACCTGACGTCATGGAAGATGAGACAGCAACCGACGCCGGACCCAAGACTTTGAAAATCAGGCTGACTGAGGGCTACCTGCAAGCAGATAACCCAAATGTAATGACTGCAACAGTGAATACACTTGAACATCTGCATTTATGGTAAGTGTACACAACTGTACTTTCTGTGATCAGCACAGACTGCCCCTGTCCATATGGGACAGTCAAGGTTGTGCTTAAATAAGGTTATTGATGAGCTCTATTTTACATGGACTGAGAGCTTATTCAGGAGGAGCGGTAATCTCTGGGAGATATATCTGTCTGTCCAGCATGTTCTGTTAATGTCACAGGCTAGGTTGAGATCCCTGGAGCAAGTTATTCTTGTCCCGTTTGATTTGCAGTTGTACAGCAATTCCTTTAGGGCAGTGTCCAAGACTGCTCTGTAGGCCAGGCACAGGTCTGCTCTCTGCAGCCTGCATGATACTGAGTACAGTGACATGGCTTTCAGTCTTTCCATGTATGTTACGTTTTGGAAGCCCTGGATTCTCTTGGTAGGAAACCTCTGTGTTTTCTCCAGTTGCTGTAGGTATCTGGTGAGGTACATATAGGAGGGAACATTGTACTCAATTAGTGCTCTGTAAATGGTCAAGTACAGTGGTGCTGCAACCTCCCTGGTCTTGGATGCTATGCCGTTATTTATGAGATGAGTAATGTAGAATGCTTTTCTTACCACTACGGACACATGGTGATTGAAGTTTAGATTTGATTTCAACCTGTATTCCCAAGTCTTGCACCAATGAGTTTGAGCTTACAGAGGGGCTATCTACATCACAGATATCAGGGGATACTTCTTTACCAACGGGGATAATGAGACATTTTTTTTTCGTTAAGCTTTAATCCATGAGTTTGGCACCAGTCATTTGTCTGTGTCAGCCCTTTTGTAATATGTTAGCACTGGTAGAGGGACTCAGTGATTGCTTCCTGTTTATAGTCATTGCAGGTTTCTGCTGAGGTACATACTGTAGATCAGAGTGTGTGATATACCTTTAAGAAGTTTCCAGTGAGTCAGCAGTGCATATAAGTACTGAGCACATGTAAGCAAGAGTGCCATTTTGAGTGCGTAGACAGAGTGTGAGCATGCAAGTATGTAGTCAGTCACTTAGTTAGATAGCTTAAGTTTAATGTTCTTGCCATCTATCCTGATGTATTTGTATACAGTAAACTACTTAAACGAACACCCAAGCTTCAGTGTCTTCTAAATGCACGTATGAAGAGTGACACATACAGAATGGAGCATTCTACTCAATTAGTGGTCTGATAAAGGTCAGATATAGTGGAGCTGTAACCTCCATGGTCTTGGATGCGATGTCCTCGTTTATGAGATGTGTAATGTAGCATGCTTTTCTTACCACTACAGATACATGGTAATCAAAGTTTTTGGATTTTTTGTGGGTTACACGATCAGTTCTTTGTCTTTACCTTTGGATTATCTTCTCCTGCATGGGTATTTTCTCTAGTGCCAGGTATATCTCCATGCACACTGTATGGTATTTACTTTTTCTTTCCTTTTGTTTTTGTTTTTTGAAGACTTTTTTTTTTATTTTGCTGCAGTATTCTCCCAGATGTCTAGTGTCTTTAACAGGACCTCATCTCTTCTGACCAAGCTGGGATTTCAAATAACCTTTCAATAATCTTCCTTGATCCTGTCATTAAGGAATGTATGTGATGTCCTATTCATTCTTCCTCACAACTGGGTCTTGGATCCGACCCTCGGATCCAACTTGGCTGCATTTTTACAGACTCAGAGTTGGCCAAATTTTTACAGACTTAGGTTTCAGCCTTGACCTCCTCCCACTACCCAAAATACTCTACACTGTACTCAACCTCTAAAGATTTCGTTTGCCACCATCGCTGACAGATCTGGTTCTCCAATCTCGAGTTTTCAATAGCGTTTTCTCTTTGTGTGACAGTTAAGTAAAGATCTGAAGTAGGAATGTTCATTTGTCAGCAACCTGTGGGTTACGGATCCAATATCGGATCCGAGCCGGCAACTTGTTTCAAGCTAATGGATCCGAGCTCCTAGCCCCTCCCTTCACCCATAATCCCCTGCTAACCCTCCATGACCTCAGATCTAGTTTGCCGCGCTTGTGATGGCTGGATCCTCTTCAGAGCTCCGCAGATAAGTGAAAAAAGTTACCTTTTTTTCTACATTTTTCGTCAGAATTTAAATTTTTATTTTACTTTAATACTTTTAAAGTGTGTATGAGTTAGGTTCCCTATATTTTGTTTAATTAATACCCTCCCTTCGCTGGTTGCTAGTGTGTGAGTGTGTGTTGAGTGTTTTTTGGGGCCTGTGTGTGTGTGTAGTTTTATTCCTTTTAGTTAAAAAAAAAAAAAAAGGGGGGGGGGAATGGCTGAGGCCCCAAAAGCCATATTTTCTAAATGTACCGAGTGTGGCCATAAGCTCTCCCCGGCTGATGGCCACACTCGGTGCATTCGGTGCCTTGGGGTTGAACACCTCACCTCGGGCTGTACTATCTGTGCAACGTTCAACCCCAGGGCACTGAAAGAACGGAGGTCGAAGCTGGTCCTGGCGGGACTTCTACCCCCGGATTCAGCTTCGGCCTCCGCTACCACTGCTACTCCTGTGGCTCCATCACAGCCTGTGATGGTTGTCACTCCTGCCTCCGACTGGGACTCAAACTCCCGCTAAAGTATCGGAGGACAGGAAGGCCAGGAGGGAGAAACGGAGGGAGAAGCACCACAAGCGGCGGGCCGAGACCTCCGTTTCGGCCCCGCCAGCTAAGCGGCTTGTCCCTCCATTGCTTCTAGGTCTCCTCCTCCTCCTCCTCGGCTCCGATCCCCTTCTTTCTCCCCGGGGCCCGAGGAGGAGGAGACCCGATCTCCGTCGAGGTCATCGAGGCAGCGTTCCAGACCTGCCTCGGTGGCCTCTTCGAGATCCACATTCACTTTATCTGATGCAGACTTGGACCGGATGATGCGAAGGTTCATCCAGGCCCAGCTGCAGATGGGAGTGCTCTTGCCTCCCCCCACGGGGGGGGGGGGGGGAGGGGCTCGACACCTTTTTTCCACTCAAATGCTCTTTCTCCGACCCGCTACCCGGGTTCGGAGCGCTCGGAGCCGAGCAGCCTTGGAGCCGGGGGTGGGTCGGCGCCGACAGTACTTGGTACTTTGGATCCGACCCTACCCTCGAGTCTGTCGGATCCGACCTCTCGGAGCCGTGGTCTGAGCTTCGGATCCGGGGGATTCTTTGTGCCTTCGGATCCGTCCAGGTCGAAGCACACTGGATCCGAGTGGGAGCCGACTTTCGGATCCATTGGAGAGTGGCTCTCCCTCGGCATTCGATGTTGTGGAGAGGGCTCTGTTGAGAGCATCCGGACCCCCGGTCCTTGCATCGACTCCTCCCCGCACTCCCTCTCTGCTGGGCCAGGCTTCCATCACCCGGCCAAAGGGACAGCCTGCTTCGATGTCACAGATAGTTCCATTGGAACAAGATGTTGCTGGCGAGGCCTCCTCGGACAGTCCCCCCAAGGAAGCTCCCCGCAAGCATAAGTGCAAAAGGAGGCACGTGGACTCCCCTGAGTCCTTAACCGAGGACACGGACTTGGAGGAAGGGGAAGGCTCCCCAAGATCACCCCCTGAAGATGTCTCCTTTGGAGACATCATGGAGATGCTGAGAATCAGAGGTGGGTGGTCTGCCCCCAAGTCTTCATCTGACGAGTCCGTGTTTCTGGAGGCATTCGAGGCAGGCCCATCTACCTCCTGGGTGTCCCCTCCAGCCGATCCCCTGGTGGACCTTATTACCACCAGGGCTTGGAAGGATCCGGACACCGTGAAGCCAATACCCAAGCGACCGGATAGGATTCTTAGCCCCCCCTCAGACTGGTCACATTGGAGTAAGGGCCCCCCTGTAGTTGCCATGTTGACGGCGGCAGCCACAAAGAGGGAATTGGCTCAGGAGAGTCCCTCAGTCCATCCACCGAGCAAAGAGTCCCATTTGATGGATCGCTGAGGAAGCGAGTCTTTAGTTCAGCGACCTTCTCAGTAAGGTCTCTGAACTATATGGCACATGTCATCAGGATGCAGCGGGATCTTATCAAAGAATACGCTGCATCCCCCCCTGAGTCCATGTTGGAGGAGGATAAACAATTGTACTCCACCCGAATGGCCACTCCGAGATCTATTTCAAACACCTCTATGCGGCTATTGTCCCACGCCACAGAGGGAGCCGCTAGGGCCAGCGGAGCAGGCCTAGTCATGAGACGTCAGGCCTGGCTCCGTCTTTGTGACTTTACAGAGCCCTTTAAAGCGTCCTTCGCGAACGCCCCCTTTGATGGTTCTGCCCTTTTTGGCAAAACAGTTCGCGTGACGCTTGTCCAGAGCGAGAAGGACGGGAAGACATTGTCTGCCATCGGAGTCCGCTTCTCTGCTCCCCAGCGGTCCTTTTCAAGGAACCAAAAGGGTCAGAAGAAGATGTGGTTCCGAAAATCACAACATTCCCAACCAGCTCCGGACAACCAGTCCTACCATGGCAGAGGTGGACAGGGAGGACGTCGCCCTAGGGGCAGAGGGGCTCAGAGAAATTTCGGGTCCAGAGAACCCTGAGGGGTTGCCCGGCTGCTCCACTCTAGAGGCAGTCGGGGGGTGTTTTTCGAAGCATCTAGCGGCATGGGAGTCCTTCATAACAGACTGCTGGGTGCTTCGCATCATATCCAGAGGATACAAAATACCAATTCTCCATGTCCCCCAATCCAAGAACCTCCCCGATGTACCACCCAATCACAGGGAGGCCGCAGCCGCAGAAATACAGCAGCTGCTAAGAAAAAGAGCCATCCAGCCCGTCCCCCAAGACCAGCTCGGATTAGGGTTCTACTCCAGGTTCTTTTTGGTGCCAAAAAAGACAGGGGATCTGAGACCCATCCTAGACCTTTCCCGCTTGAACCTGTCAGTAACCAAGGAAAAATTCCGAATGGTCACTCTTCAATCTATCCTCCCCCTTCTGAGGGAGAACGATTGGATGTGCTCTATAGACCTCAAGGATGCTTATTACCACATCTTAATGGACAAACGATCCAGGAGGTTCATTCGCTTCCGGCTGGGAGCCAGTCACTACCAGTTCAGGGTCCTTCCCTTTGGCCTCACCACAGCCCCCTGGGTGTTCACCAAAGTGTTAGCAGTGATTGCGGCCCACCTGAGACTCCAGGGAATTCAGGTCTTCCCGTACCTGGACGACTGGCTCCTGACCGCACCAACAAGGCATCTACTTTGCTCAGCCAGAGACTTCTTTCTCCATCTAGCCCCACAACTAGACATTACTATCAATGTCGGCAAATCCCTACTGGCTCCAACACAGATCATAGAATTTATAGGTGCCAGAATAAACACCAGAGATTTGCGAGCCTTCCTAACTGCCGAGAGAATCAGAAATCTTCAACTTCAGGTGCGGGCTATCCTTCATTCAGAGGTTTCACCAGCGGAATTGATCCTGAGGGTACTAGGCTTCATGGCAGCAGCAATTACACTCATTCCATGCGCCCGTTTGAACATGCGAGTCCTACAATGGACTCTGTTAGTGCAATGGTCCTTCCTATCCCTTCCTCTCCACCATCCCATTGCTATCAGCAAGGCTTGCAGAAGGGCGCTAATATGGTGGCTCCAAGCATCAAACTTCCATACGGACCGTCCCTTCTGCACCTCTCCCCCTATCGCCATGGTGACCACGGACGCTTCCCACCTCGGGTGGGGGGGCATTACTCAGGCAGGACAGTCCAAGGCACGTGGAACGATACAGAGACCTCCCTGCATATCAACGTTCTGGAGATGAGAGCGGTGCTGTTGGCGTTGCAAGCACTTCAGAGCTTCCTCCCCGCAGGAACGATTGCAATTCACTCGGACAACATGTCAGTGGTCTGGTATATCAACAAACAGGGGGGAACCAGATCTTATCCTCTTTGCCGCGAAGCTATGAGAGTGTGGGAATGGGCGATCTCCACCAACCGCTTTCTGATTGCAACGCACATTCTGGGGAGGACCAACATCCTAGCGGACAAGCTCAGCCGCACCCTTCTTACCCACTACGAGTGGTTTCTCAATCCTCTAGTAGCGAAGCAGATATTCGCAACATGGGGGCAACCCTGCTGCGATCTTTTTGCATCTCCATCAAACGCCAAATGCGACAATTTCTTCGCTCTAATCCCCCCACCAGGGGAATCTCCAAGAGATGCTCTGGTGCATGCTTGGCCACCCGGTCTACTCTATGCCTATCCTCCTCTTCCAATGATGATACAACTCTTACAGAAAGCCTCGCGGTTGGGGAGCAAGATGATTCTCATTGCCCCATTCTGGCCTCGACAAATTTGGTTCCCTTACCTGTGGTCTCACCTTGTGAATCACCCTTGGATTCTAGATCCCATTCCGGATCTCATCTCCCATCCATTGGACTTGCCAACTCCAAACCTGGACAATCTGAAACTGACAGCTTGGTTGCTCCAGTTCCACTCCTAGTTAGGACTCCCGGTATCTCTTCACCAGTCAAAGCCATCCTCGTGGCAGCACATAAGCCCTCCACCAGGAAGGTATATCACAGCAAATGGAAACGTTTTTCCATCTGGGCAGAGCGCCGTGATCTAGATCCCTTTACGGCTCCTCTTCCATCCATTTTAGATTTCCTAACTGAACTCTTTCAAGAAGGTGCTAGTTGTTCAACTGTCAAAGTGCAATTGGCAGCCATTTCTCATTATCATGTGGGACATGATACAGGGCCCTTGATGTCAGCCAAATTGTGTAAAACCTTTCTCAAGGGTACCTTTTTACTTAGACCTCCTTTAAAAGAAGCCGTACCCCCATGGGATCTTACTTTAGTTCTTCAAGCTTTGACTGCTCCACCCTTTGAAACCACTGCTTCAGTGGATCTCAAACTCTTGTCATGGAAAACAGCATTCCTTGTAGCCATTACTTCAGCGAAAAGAGTGTCGGAACTTCAGGCTCTTTCTGTAAAGCCTCCATACCTGATTTTTCACCCTGATAGAGTGTACCTCAGGATCAATCCCACCTTTCTTCCCAAGATAGCATCAGAAACCAACATAAACCAATCCATAAATTTACCGGTTTTCTTCCCTAAATATCAAAATAAGGGTGAATACAAGCTGCACTCATTGGATGTTCATAGGCAGCTTTGTTTTTATACCCATAGGACGGCTGGCCATAGACAATCCGACCAGCTGTTCGTTTCCTTTGCCAAATTTAACTTGGGGAAAGCTATCTCTAAAGTATCTTTATCTCGCTGGATTTCCCAATGTATCCTGCTAGCTTATCAAGCCTCGGGTAGACCCGCACCAGAAGGAGTTCGTGCTCATTCCACTTGCTCCATTTCTACTTCTGCGGCTTTCAAGTCTAGAGTTCCTTTGTATGATATTTGTTCTGCAGCCACTTGGGCTTCATCTCATACCTTTGTCAACGACTACAAGCTAGACCTGCTTTCTAGAGGGAGAGCATCCTTTGGCTCTGCGGTGCTTCGTAATATCCTTCCATGATGGCCACCCAGGGTGCAGGTAGCTGGGGACTCTGTCCCACAGGTTGCCGACAAATGAACATTCCTACTTCATATTTAGAAGTTATGTACTCACCATAATGTTCCATCTGAGTAGGTAGTTCATTTGTCTGCAACCATCCCCCCCTCCTTCCCCCTGACCTTCTTGGATCTATTAGTTTTTAGGTATCCTTTCTTGGATATATATGGAGAGGCAAACTCGATCTGAGGTCATGGAGGGTTAGCAGGGGATTATGGGTGAAGGGAGGGGCTAGGAGCTCGGATCCATTAGCTTGAAACAAGTTGCCGGCTCGGATCCGATATCGGATCCGTAACCCACAGGTTGCTGACAAATGAACTACCTACTCAGATGGAACGTTATGGTGAGTACATAACTTCTAATTTTTTTAAGTCTGTTTTTTCTTTATTCTGCTTTTATTCCTTCATACCTTCCCTCGTACTAGTTTTCATAGGTTCATAGGTTCATAGGTTGGTACTAGGCTATCAGCCCTAGGGCCTATACAAGCCTAGCCATAACAATTCCCTGGCTATTTCTTCTCACATTAATTTACTTTCCTAAGCGGTGTGGCTTTATTTATTTATTTATTTTTGGGGGGTGCCTTAGCTGCTTTCCCTTTTGTGGTATTCTTAGTCCATTTAACTGCCTTTTTGTAAATTAAAAAAAAAAAGTAATACAAGTAGTTTAATATCATAGTAGAGTTTCCTCTTTCTAATAGGTAACCTGTTTTTTGGTTTTGCCTTGCTCTTATTATGTCTTACAGGCCTGCTGGTTTTAAGAGCTGTTCGGAATGTGGGCGCAAAATCCCATATTCCAACGTATTTAGTGTCAGTGTTTATTATTTAAGTGTTGAGTATCTGCGGGTGGTCTGTGACATCTGTGCTTTAATCCGAGGGCCATAGCTGACCATAGAAACAAGCTGATTCTCCTAGGGCTATTGCCTTCTTCTTCTTTTTCTTCCTCCTGTTCACCAGGGGCTCAAACTCCCTCAAAATATTCTCATGGGTCTTCTGACCCCAAGAAGCGCCCTCATACGACTTTGAGGGCCTCTTCGGAGCTGCCTACAAAATTATCCAAACCTTCAGAACCGAAGTTGTAGGACCCGAGGCCTACTTTGGTTCCTGTGAATCTGGAACATCATCCATTGGAGCCTACAAAGAAGTATGATGACAGTTACATCTCCCAGACTGTCTGCTACTTCCTCAGATCCTAGTTCTTCGGATCCAGGAGTCCAGAGTCAGGAGTCCGGAGCCAAACTCCTGATGTGTCCATTAGATCAGTATCCCTGACCTTACTGCCAGAGATTCTCCAAACTCCCACTAGACGTTATAGACCAGAGGCAGTGGCTTCCTGCACATCCTCCAGGAGCCTTTCTGAGAAAGATGCGGACAGGTTGATGCAGAGGTTCCTCAGAGTCCAGATTCAGAGGGGGTTTTACCTACTCCATCCAATCTTGGATCTGTGAGTGCTGCTGTTTCCCAAGCCAGATCTTTTTCTCCAATCCGTCCTATTTCAGAGCCCCAGGATCGCGGACACCCAAGACAGTTGGTCTGTGATCCGAGGAAATGGGTTTCCTCAACTCTGACGGTTACCCTTACTGGCTGTGCTGCAAGATCCTTGGATTGGAGTGGGTCTCAGATCTCTGGTGTTGGCGTCAGATCCTGGGGTAGGGGTTCGGCTCCATCCTTATTGGAGCCGTTTCTTCCCCTCAGTGCTTTGGCACTTGACAGCTTGGGCCCAGTTCTCTCTGGAGACCTCGGATTCATGGGTGTCTCTCCTCTTTGGCTGCTTCGTATTTGAGGGAGGGGGTTGGAGAGGCCGTCTGCAGGCTTGTCAACCTTTCAGGTGGTGGAAAGGGTCTTCTCTTCTCACACAGACCTGACTTGTCAGATCTGCGATCTTTCCTGTCATCCCTTACTTGATCTGGTTCTGTCCAGGGTCAGGCTGCATTGATGAGCCTGCAACATATGCCCCGAGCGGGAGCCCCCTTCTTTTCCGATACCTCCTCTGATCATCCCACAGAGGAGTCCCCTTGCAAGAAGACGTGCAAAAGGAGACACACAGACTCTCGTCTGGAGTGTCTCACTGAAGACACAGTCTTTGATGAGGCAGAGGGATCCTCACAATCACCACCGGAAGACGTCTCCTTTGGAGACATACTAGAAATCCTTAAGCAAAGAGGTAGTTGGTCAGCCCAGAATCCCTCTTCTGAAGAGTCTGTGTTTTGGAGGCTTTCAGGACAGACCTGTCTACGTCTTGGGTGACACACTTAAGTCTTTCAGATCATCAAACAAATGTAAATATTAACGACAAACTCCAAATACTAGACAAACTGGTAAAATAACAAAAAGGCAAGCAGACTGTAGATACTCCACACCATTTATTGCAAGTGCTTTCGTCAAAGCCAATGCTCCAACTTCTTTAGACAAACTCAACATAACAAATCAACTCTCTTTATAAGTAAAACACATATTCAATTAACCAATCAAGTCCAATTAACACAAAACAAAAGTAATGCGCATAGCTAAAAACAATAAACATTAGATAAATAGCTCTAATATAATTTAAATTAAAAACTTTATCTCACAAAAGTGGTCTAAGAAAATATAAATAAAGGGATCTTTGCATATTTATATTTTTAAACCTCTTATGTGTATATAAAAAATATAACTATAAAACCAATTTGTTGTGGATACTTATTACAATAAAATTTGTTGCTCCAAGTAGTTCAAATAATTATTAATTCAAATAGTTCGACCAAATGGACTTGTACACAACACATGCTTAAACATATATATATGAAATGTAGGTAGACACATCCACCTATAAATTTTATTGTCATAATAGAGCACCAAACCAAAAACTATCCTAAAAACTTTTTTAAAAATTAACGATTTTTTCACCTAGAAAGTGCTGTAAGCTTTAGTATACATTTAATTGATGCATATTTATTTAGGTCTGGTGGTATGTGAGCAAATGTACGAATTTGCCACATTAGCTCACATTCTTCTAGTTTGAGTTCCCATGGATCTCCCCTCGTTCTATGTTCAACTTGTTGTAAAACTGCGAATTGGAACCTATGTGTGGGTTATCTAAAGTATGTTTAGCCAATGCATTTGTAGTTGTTTTCTTGTGTATACTATACTGATGCTCATAGATCCTCTGTTTCAGTTTTCTTTCAGTTTTACCAATATAGTATGATGTACATAGTTCACATAATGCTGCATACACTGCCCCTTTAGTGTCACAGTAAATCTCCCTTGTGTGGTATAGATTCTATCCCTAATGGGGAGTTTGCTGCCTATTTTAATAAATTTGCATTGCGGGCACGACCATATTTTCCCATACCATTGGAGCCTTTATGCTCTATTCTCTGTTTTTCCAGGAGACATTTAAAATTCGGTTCTCTCCTATAAGTAAATCGTAGAGATGCCTCTAATGTTTTATTTAGGCTGCTGTCTTCCAAAATTATAGCCCAATTAACTAAAATATTCCTAATGTTCTTGGAATCCATAGAATAGGTGATTAAAAAACTGCTGCCTAAATTGTGAATAGAGTCCGACCCCCTCTGGTTCACTTATACGATGGCCGGATACTGTGTTTCCCCATATCCCTTATGTACTATTGGTCTAAAATGACCAGAAATCCTCTTAGCATTTACTACTTGAAAGACGTATTTAAGGAAACATTCTGGATAGCCCCTCTTTAAGAACATAGATTTTAAAAGTTCACGTTCTATTACATAGTCATTATCAACAGATACCATCCTGGCAGCCCTTACCACCTGTCCTTTCACAACTGCCTTTTTCTGGTGATAAGGACGACTGCTCGTAAAATGCAAAAATGCATTCGAATAAGTGGGTTTCCGGTATATGATAGTTCTATATCTGCCATTAACTCTATCCTTTGATAGGTTTACATCCAGAAAATTGATGGAATCCATCCCCACAAGGTGAACTCTAAAAAATCGGTCAACTCGGTAATGGCTACAATGAAAAGTTCAGTTGTTGTGGCTTCCCCTTTCCAGATGAAACACATATCATCTTGGTATCTAGTATACCAAACTACGTAATCCTGGAACTGGGCATTATTGAATAAAAATGCCCTCTTCCAACAAGCCATTACACAATTTGTGAAACTACTACCACAAGGCAATCCCATCGCGACTTCTGTTTTTTTGTAAAAATAATTCACTATTTAAAAAACATATAATTATTAGACAGAACTTGCTCAAGGAGGGTTTCAACTAGATAAATATCTCTATCATCCATACCTTTGATGTTCAAAAATTCTCTAACCCACTCTATGCCCAACTCCTGGGGTATCACTGTGTACAAATATTTTATGTCCACAGTGAGGAAAATATAACTTTCATTAAATTCCAGATTGTTGATACTCTCCATAAAACGCAATGAGTTATGGCAAATCTGTGCTTCAGTTTTGATCAAAGGTTTAAGTTTATTATCAATGAATTTTGCACATGAATATGTGATAGGCCCCCGCCCATTCACTATAGGTCTAAATGGAGAGTTACTGAGGTTTTTGTGTATTTTTGGGAACCAAACAGGGTGGGTATTATAGGTGCTGGCATGGGTAAATACCGAAGTGTGTCAATATTGATGTTACCTTCCAATAAGTCATTCAAGATGCTATTGGTCTTCTTATAAGCACCATTGACCTCATTTAGGCTGACATACTCGTACACATCACTGTCAAGGTGTTCGACCATTCTGTTTACATAATCAATTTGATCCTTAAACACCAATCCCCCACCCTTGTCAGGCTTCATAACTTTAATATTACACATATTAAACAAATTCAGAAATCAAGGTCTTCAGAAGATATGTTTCTGTTGGTATTCTTGCTGTTATACCTATTTCACAGTAATGCTCTCAAATCCATTTCACAAACTCTTTCAAAAATGGCGAGGGACTCGTGAAGGTGAGGGTTAAACAAACTGGATACTCTTAAGTTGTTGGTAAGTGAAGAATTAATACCCATAAGACAAGTTAGATTTAATTTACGAACAAACAGTTTTAGATCAAGGATAGTCTTAGCTAAATCGGCTCTCCTATCCGGTACAAAACGAGCCCCTTCGCAAACACATCAACCATCTTACTATCAATAATTAATGATGTAAAATTGAAAATTTTAACGTCCCCTTCAGAACTTACAAGAATTTGCAATGTCTCTTATAAAACCTGGTTCACCTCCTCCACTGATTCTGGCGTCTCCTTTGTTGTCCCTGGTTCCTGTTGTTGTGCCATTGATTGCGTTGGTTGCCTCGGCCCTCCTGAAAACCCTGATTATTATTCCTATTGCTGTTACTGTTATTACTACTGTTAGGTGCCTCTTCCTGCTGGCAGCCATTCGTCTGCTGATGGTTATTTTTAGGTTATTTTTAATTCTTTCACTGCTCCGCAAAGGAGGTGTTCGTGTTTGCATCTCTACATTCTCTTCATTACTTGCGACGTCGTCCATATTCACGCCGTCATCAGGTGGGCGTTGATCAAGTGAGCTTTGTGAATTGTCAGTAGGCTTAGCTACTTCTGGAGGAAGGGGGATAAGCAATGCCTTTAGAATATTCGTTAGTGTCTCTAAGAATCCTCTTCTTAATGTTCAGTGCTTTTGCCAAAGAGGAATCAATACTTGAAAAAATACACCCATATTCATACCTATACCATGCAAAATCCACATTTGTAGTGATGGCATGCTCCAGGATTTCGAGATCGGCGTTAAGTGCCTCAGTTTGTAAGTCATAATGCTTTATCGACATTTCCAAAAATCCTACCCCTTGCCGGTCAAACAAATTAATCAATTCATAATGAAATGTAGAATTGTTGACCAAACCAACAGGGTAACGCCATTGGCGTAACCCTTTAGGGATTATCCCTTTGGAAATACATTCCTGAAAGTATGCAACCTCCAGTTGTAACTTATGGCATTTATAAAGCTTCTGGTCAAACTCATTGAGATATGTTATGATAGAGACAGTAGAGTTGCCATGTCCAATGGTCGTATTAATATTTATACCAGTAGTAAAAAAAGAAAGGAGTTCTCAAATACTCTACCATGGAAGGAATAAAGCCTACCCTTGGTGGGTGTGGTAAATGTCCTTGTTCATCACCCAATACACTGCTCCTGTCCTCGGTATGCATATTACCACCCGGCGTATCTTCCTGGTGGGAATTAACCCTCAATGATGTACTTGATACCTCATAGTACGAGAGGGTCTGTCCACTTGTGCCCAGGTAGTTAGTCACTGACCCAGTTATATTGTGAACTCCAGAACCATTCCTTTCATCGATTCTTTTTGATAAAGTATCCACACGATTCAATAATTGCTGCACCAAGGCAGTTAAATTCCCCATGGTGTTCGTCTCGGTGGTTGCACTTAGATCACGTGGTGCACTATTATCTAGTTAAGAAAACAAAGACTGTAAAGTTATACCAACACCGCTCGCCATTTGAAAACCAAAGACAAACTCCAAATACTAGACAAACTGGTAAAATAACAAAAATCCAAGCAGACTGTAGGTACTCCACACCTTTTATTGTAAGCACTTTCGTCAAAGCCAATGCTCCAACTTCTTCAGACAAACTCAACATAACAAATCAACTCTCTTTATAAATAAAACACATATTCAATTAACCAATTAAGTCCAATTAAGACAAAACCAAAGTAATGCACATGGCTAAAAACAATAAACATTAGATAAATAGCTCTAATGTAATTTAAATTAAAAACTCTATCTCATAAAACTGGTCTTAGAAAATATAAATAAAAGGATCTTTGCATAGAGAATTTTTGAACATCAAAGGTATGGATGATAGGGATATTTATCTACTTGAAACCCTCCTGGAGTTAGTTCTGTCTAATAATTATATGTTTTTAATTGTGAATTATTTTTACAAAAAACAGGAGTTGCGATGAAATCGCTTTGTGGTAGTAGTTTCGCAAACTGTGTAATGGCGTATTGGGAGAGGGTATTTTTATTCAATAATGCCCTGTTCCAGGATTACGTAGTTTGGTATACTAGATACCAAGATGATATGTGTTTCATCTGGAAAGGTGATGCCACAACAATTGAACCTTTCATTGTAGCCATTACCGAGTTGACCGATTTTTTAGAATTTACCTTTCAAGTGGGGATGGATTCTATCAATTTTTTGGATGTAAACCTGTCAAAGGATAGAGTTAATGGTAGATCTAAAGCTACCATATACCAGAAACCCACTTATTCGAATGCATTTTTGCATTTTACGAGCAGTCATCCTTATCACCAGAAAAAGACAGTTGTGAAAGGACAGGTGGTAAGGGCTGCCAGGATGGTATCTGTTGATAATGACTATGTAATAGAATGTGAACTTTTAAAATCTATGCTCTTAAAGAGGGGCTATCCAGAATGTTTCCTTGATTACATCTTTCAAGAAGTAAATGCTAAGAGGATTTCTGGTCATTTTAGACCAATAGTACATAAGGGATATGGGGAAACACAGTATCCGGCCATCGTAGAAGTGAACCAGAGGGGGTCGGACTCTATTCACAATTTAGCAGCAGTTTTTTAATCACCTATTCTATGGATTCCAAGAACATTAGGAATATTTTAGATTAGAATTGGGTATAATTTTGGAAGACAGCAGCCTAAATAAAACATTAGAGGCCTCTCCACAATTTACTTATAGGAGAGGACCGAATTTGAAACATCTCCTAGAAAAACAGAGGATAGAGCATAAAGGCTCCAATGGTATGGGAATATCTTGTCGTTGCCCGCAATGCAAATTTATTAAAATAGGCAACAAATTCCCCATTAGGGATAGAATCTATACCATACAAGGGAGAGTCAACTGTGACACTAAAGGGGTAGTGTATGCAGCATTATATGAACTATGTACATCATACTATATTGGTAAAACTGAAAGAAAACTGAAACACAGGATCTATGAGCATCAGTATAGTATACACAAGAAAACAACTACAAATGCGTTGGCTAAACATACTTTAGATAACTCCACGCATAGGTTCCAGTTCACAGTTTTACAACAAGATGAACATAGTACGAGTGGAGGTCCACTGGAACTCAAATTAGAAGAATGTGAGCTTATGTGGCAGATTCGTACATTTGCTCACATACCACCAGGCCTAAATGAATATGCAATCAATTAAATGCATACTAAAGCTTAAAGCACTTTCTAGGTGAAAAAAATACTTAATTTTTAAGAAAAGTTTTTAGGATAGTTTTTGGTTTGGTGCTCTATTATGACAATAAAATTTGTAGGTGGATGTGTCTACCTACATTATATATATATATATATATATATATATATAAAGTATGTGTTGAGTACATGTCCACTTGGTTGAACTATTTGAATTAATAATAATTTGAACTATATGAATTACTTGGAGCAACAACTTTTATTGTAATAAATATCCACAACAAACTGGTTTTATAGTTATATTTTTATATACACATAAGAGGTTTAAAAATATAAATATGCAAGGATCCTTTTATTTATATTTTCTAAAACCAGTTTTATGAGAGAGTTTTTAATTTTAATTACATTGGAGCTATTTATCTATTGTTTCTTGTTTTAGCTATGTGCATTACTTTGGTTTTGTGTTAATTGGACTTGATTGGTTAATTGAATATGTGTTTTATTTATAAAGAAAGTTGATTTGTTATGTTGAGTTTGAAGAAGTTGGAGCATTGGCTTTGACGAAAGCGCTTGCAATAAACGGTGTGGAGTACCTACAGTCTGCTTGCTTTTTTGTTATTTAAATGTAAATGTTAAACAAAGATAACCCAAGTAAACACAAAATGTAGTTTTTAAGTGATGATTTTATTTATTAAAAGAAAAAGCTATCCAAACCTACATGGCCCTATGTGAAAAAGTAATTGCCATCCAAACTCCTCGCAGGTACGGCAAGTGTCAGAGCCCACAAAACCACAATAGTTATGAAAAATAGGGCCAGCACTAAATGGAAGTTGCCAAATAAATGTAGATTTATTGATTAAACATTTTCAAGCAACTAGGAGTGTCAAACACCCCCAATAAGGCAGAAAACTGCTCTAGAAAAAGCAGCAAACCGGTTTTGGCTGTATTAGCCTTCTTCAGTGCATGAACAAAATCAGTAAAAAAGAAATGAGACCAGAGCAGCAGTATTTATAGCATCTTAATTGCAAACCAATCAAATAATTATATGTTTTATGGATTCCTGTTAAGGATGTACTCTAGAGATGTTCATTCAAGCCAGGGCTGAAAAGGCCACCCAATTTAATTATCCATTTCAGAAATGGGATCCTAGACCACAATGTAATTATTTCTTGCCAAAGATACACAAGGATCCTCGGTGTCCACCAGGGAGACCAATTGTTTTAGGGAGGGGCAGTTTAACTGAGCCTTTATCGAATTTCTCACTCTCTGTTTGAAACCTCTCCTGGCTTGTGTGAGATCATGTCTCCAGGATACCACCCAATTTCTAGGTATTGTCTCCTACAATCAGTTGGAACCAGGTTGGCTTCTTTGCACATTAGATGTGACTGCCTTATACACCAATATTCCACATTGGGCAGGGCTAGTGGCCCTGCAATATTGGTTGGACCAAAGTACTTTATATTGACCAGGCTTTAATACACTGTGACCACGGACGCTTCCCAATTTGGGAGGGGGGGGGGGTATTTCAAGGTGAAGATAGTCCAAGGCATGTGGAGTTAAATAGAGACCAGATTGCAATATTCTGGCGATGAGAACGGTTCTGCTAATGTTGCAAGCCTTTCGGGGTGTTCTCCCTTTAGGAACTATTGCAATTCATATAGACAACATCTCAGTAGTTTGGTATGTCAACAAACAAGGAGGAACATGATCCTATCCTCTGTGCAGATAGGCCATGAGGGTCTGGCAGTGGTTGGTATCTTCAGGCCAATTTTTGATTGCAACTTGTGTACTGGGGAAGTCCATTGTTCTGGCAGACAAACTCAGCAGGTCCATTTTGCCCCCTCATGAGTGGACCCTCAGTCCTTCAGTAGCGAATCTGATTTTCAGCTGATGGGGGCTATCCAGTTTGCCATGTTTTTGTGTCCCCGCAGAACATCAAGTGCAGCAGGGACTTTGCTCTGATTCCCCCTTCGGGGGAGTCCCCAAAGGATGCTGTGGTTGATGATTGGCCCTTCATTCTCCTTTATGCTTATCTCCCGTTACCGCTGATCCCGAAGTTTCTACAGAAAGCAAAAAGGTTGAAACCCTCAGTAATCGTCATTGCCCCCCTACTGGCCTCATCAGATATGGTTCCCCTTCCTCTTTTCTCACCTAAAATATCCTCTATGAATACTGTAACCCAGACAGGATCTCCTTTCTTACCCATCAGAAGGCCTACATCAGAATGTAGCCACCCTTAAACTGACCACTTGGTTTCTCCAATTCTAATGATTATTAAAATTTCAAAGCTGTCTTCCCCTGTTCATGATACAGTTTTGGCTTCTCAGAAAGCTTCAACTAAGAAGGTATACAAAAGCAAATGGAAAAGGTTTGCCATTTGGGCCTCTAAAGAGAATATTGATGCTTTCTCCGCTTCACTTTCAACCATCCTTCTTTTTCTTACTTCCCTTTTCAAGGAAGGGGTGAGTTTTTCCACAGTCACCTGGCAGCCATATCCAATTTTCAAGCTGGAGATTCTTCTGGATCCCTGTCCATGTCTGGATTATTCAGATTGTTTATGAAGGGAGTTTTCCTCCTTATATCTCGTCTCCCCCTTGGGATCTCACAGTTATGCTCCAAAGTTTAATTCAAAAGACCTTTGAACCAGCTAGTGACTGAAATGAAGTATTTTTCTTGGAAAACTGTCTTTTTGGTGGCCATTACATCATCTAAAAGAATCTCAGAGATTCAGGCCCTTTGTTACAAGTCACTGTATATTATTTTTTACAAAGATAGGGTTTCCATTCATACTAATCCTCCCTTCATGCCCAAAGTAGCTATGGAATCTAACATTAATCAATCAATACAACTACCAGTCTTCCTTCCAGATTTCGCTAATAAGGGTGAGTATTTGCTTCATCTACTTGATGTTCACAGGCAGTTAAGTTTTTATCTTCACAGAACAAAACAATATAGGAAATCTGATCAGTTGTTTGTGTTCTTTTCCCCTAACCATTTAGGCCTCACAGTATCCAAAGTTATGCTAGCTAAGTGAGTTACAGACTGTATTGTATATCTTATATTTATTTCAACTGTGGCCTGAAATTGCATCATCCCCCAAAAGCACATTCTACCAGATCTATGGATGCTTCAGCTTCTTTTTCCTCTTAGAGCTTCCATTGACGATATTTGTGCAGCAACCACTTGATCAAAATCTCATATCTTTGTGACACATTACAAATTGGAAATTGTCTCCAGAAGCAGAGCTTCTTTTGATTCGACAGTGCTCCAGCAAACCCTTTCTTGAGGTCACCTGAGAGTTACAGTTGTGAGGAAGAATGAAAAGGACATCAGCTTTAGGTGTTCTGTATTTACCATAACTTGGTATCTGTGTTGTCCATTCATTCTTCCTTCCCTTCCCTCCCAGCCATTCCCCAGCCCTGGAAGTTCGTAGAGGATCTGTGGAGTTTTTTTATAGGGACACTGCATTCACTTTTTGAACCTCTATTTTTTCCTTTTCTTTTCTAACCTTTATTAAACATCTTTAGCTTATAAGAATATGTCAGTAGCAAACTCAGTCTGATGAAGTTGAATACAGTGTAGAGCATTGTGGGTAGTGGGAGGAGCTCTAGGCTGGATCCTAAGTCTGTAAAACTGTGGCCGATTCTGAACCAAGGGTCGGATATGAAACCCAGTCGTTAGGAAGAATGAACAGAAAGCACAGATTCCAAGTACATAACTTCTAATTTTTTTTTACAATGTATTATTTTTGATTCTGTGCATCAGATGACTTTTTTGGTTGCTGAAGAAGATGAGTGCTATCTAGAAATATTTCCGCACTTCTCTTCCCAGTCTCAGACTTCAGCCAGAGAGTTAGCTTTTCATGGGTTAAAAAAAGAGGTAGATTTTATGTGTAAACAATGGGACCCAAAGCTTGTATCCTCTGGATTTGTACATACTAGTTTTGGGCAATGTCAGAAATGACCCTGGTGGAAATATGTATGTGTGTGTGTGTGTGTGTGTATATATATATATATATATATATATATATATATATATATATATATATATATATTGCAGTGGTGGTGCTGCAGTGGCGGTGTCGCCTCACAGTTAGAAGTTGCCCGTTCGATTCTCAGTTGGAGCGTCTTCTGTGTGGCGACATGCGTGAATGGGCATTCCTTCGTTGAAGGTTGTGCGTTAGGCCCGGCAAGTGGCAACCCCTAACCGGGAAAAAGCTGAAAGACACAAACAATATATATATATATATATATATATATATATATATATCTATCTATATATATATATATATATATATATATATATACATATACATATATATATATATATATATATATATATATATATATATACATATATATACACACATATACATACATATATATATATATATATATATATATATATATATATATATATATATACACATATACATATATAATACAGCTCAAGCCTTAAATTCAGACACCTCAGATTTAGCATGGAAGGGGCATTTTCCATGACAGTTGAGGTGCAAGGCCTGTCAGACAGACCAAAACACATAAATGTTAAAGACAAGAAGGTACAAGGTTTGTTACCTCTGTGCATTCTGGCTATGATTATTTGAGAGTTAGCTTTTCAGTATAATGTAATCCTCCAGGCATCTAATATTTTGTATAACAAAATGTACTGGCAGACTAGCTGAGCAGGTCCAGGACAGATCAGGACAGACACTATTGCAAATTGTATGAGTGGGTCTTATGGGAGTTGACCCAGTTGTGGGACACACTCTTAGACATCTGTTTACCTCCTTTCCAAACTGACCATACACGTGCTTTTCATTCCCTTGTATGTGAATGTTCCTTTTTTGGATTCTACCTTTTCCACTTTGTTCCAGGATTGTTGCAAAGATTCAGAATGACTCTCCATATATTTGTGATGATCCCCTTTAGGCTTTGGCAACATTAGTTCTCCCTTTTATGGAATTTTCCAAGGGCAGTTACTGCACACATTCTGGATGTACTCACCTAAAATAAAGTTAGTTTGATACACCCTATTCTAACCCATATTCAGCTAATGCCTGGATGACTCAATTCTTAGACCTTTCAGGCACCTCTTTTTAGAGGATGTGCAGCAGCTACCAAAAAAAATCCTGCTATTAGAAAATCCTTATTTTGTTGAGGAAGAGGTTTTCTAATTAGTGCTTCTCTAATACCCAGAGGTCTGTCAGGGATTTTGTACCACTGATGGTCTAATATCGGTGTGAGTTACTAGCCTTTATAAGGTATGTCTGGCAGTTGTGTCAGTGTCCCTGCCCAGGAACTTGCCACTTGATTTTGTTCCACCTGAGTTCACCACATTTACAGGATACTCCTTTCTAAAATTTTAACTTTCTGCTGGAAATGTTACCCACATATTCATTTGGATCTGCACATTCCCATACTTAAGGTTCATTACTTGTAAAACTATTCTGCTCTTTGTTCTGACATTTGCAAGAGAACTATCATGAGTTGCATGCTTTCGTGGTTGGTAAACCCTATATGGTTTCCTTATGGATAGGATATTATTAAGAACAAATCCCTCATTCATACCCAAGGTAAATGCAGAGTTTACTTGAATCGGGTCATCAGTCTCTCAGTGTTCTATTCTGACCTTCAGAACCAGGGAAAAGGGATTCTGTATATTATGGATGTGCATAACCAGATCATGTACTATATTTTCAGGTCTAAGTTCTGTGAAAGGACTGTGAATGGACAACCTGTGTTAAAACAACCTAATTTTAATTGGTTGTCCTAGGTTATGGCCTTCTATTATACACACCTTACTAAAAAGTTCCAAGGCACACTCTACTAAGCTTTGATGTTATGTTGTCCATATCTCAACTTCATTCTTGCTGTTTGGGTTCTGAGCCAGTCCTCGGCTCCAACTCGGCCGTATATTGTAGCTCAAGAGCTTTTACTGGCTCGAGGCTAGCCCCTATCCCAGCATTCCTAGCAGTAGTTACCCAGATCTCGTTTGCAGCTTGCAGCGTTGAGATTGCGGATATTGGCTCAGGCTAAATGTTCTTTCTATTATTATGTTTTTCAGCTAATATTAACAGTTTAGCTTAGTTATTTTGTTATCTGTAGTTGTCCTTAGCATTTATATCTATCCCTATCCCGTCTGAGTGACTTTTTTTGGTGTAAATTAACTGTTTTCTCTCTCGGGCCTTTCCCCTCCTTCAAACCCGGTTAAATCAGAGTGTTCTTCTCCTCTTTCTTGCCTTTCCTGTAACTAAGGAGTTGCCGTTTGAGTTAGAGGCTCTCCTTAGGTGGGATCTCGTTTTTTCCCTGTCTGTTAAAAAAAATATATATATATATATATATATATATATATATATATATATATATGGGTTCCTATGAATCCGTCGACAGCCGGTAAGCGATTTTCCCTTACAGGACCCATGGTAGCACTTAGGACCCATGATAGCGACTGTTGAGAATTTGCGTTGTCCATAGCGTCGCACTAGCGAAACAAGTGCTACCATGGGTCCTGTAAGGGGGAAAATCGCTTACCTGGATTGTCGATGTTCTGAACGGTCGATGGTTTGGTGTCGATGAGGTAAGCGTCGATGTTTCGGCTGTCGACGGATTCATAGGAACCCATATATATATATATATATATATATAATATTGTTTGTCTGTTATTACCAATAGTTTCCTCTTCTGTCTAGCTATACAGAGTGCTTCGTAGTCTTCTTACTAACAGTATATAGCCTTATTTATAGTGCTGTTTTTCATATTATGTCCAAGGATACGGCTAAGGATTCAAAACCTGGTTTCAAAAAACACGACTCCTGTTGCCAAAAGATGCCCCTTACAAATGGACACACAAGTTGTGTGTATTGTTTAGGACCTCTTCACCTGCAGGACTTGTGCTCTATCTGTCATGCCTTTAGTTCACGAGTCCTGTAGGAGAGAAGAGACAAGCTTATTTTGTGAGGTTTACTGAAGAGACCCTTTTATACTGCCATGGAGGGGACTCAGCCAGCTAAAAAATCGGGTAAAGTCAAACTTTCATCCTTTTTGTCTCCGAGTTCGGACCCGTCTGAGGACAAGGATAAACCACAAGTTAAGTCAGACCCGACGTTTGGTTCCGACAAGACATTTGCACCTACGGCTCCATCTGTGTCTTTGGAGCCAGTAAGGTTGCATAAGCATTCCAGGTCTCTTGCCTTGGAACCGGTGTGGTCCGCTCCACAGTCTCAATTATTACAATCTGTAGTGGGCAGTCACCAGTCTTGGAAACATTCCTCTCTGTCATCTGGGAGCCTTTTGAATGATGATGTGGAGAGGGTGGTAAAGAGGCTCCTTAGGACACCAACACTAGCCAAAATACTTTAAGGCCCATCCCAGACAGAAATGGCACTGACAGGCCAGACAACACTTGTCTTGATTCCTCGTCCGTCTCCTCTGAGTTCGGAGCCGGAGTGCATGGAAGTTGTAGTGGTGGAACCGTCTGTTCCAGCAACCTCCTCTGTTCTTTCGGTTTCGACTACCGCTCCGATCTCCCTGATACCTCCTTCTATCAAGGGATCTGGGGGCTGATGTTCCCTCGTCGGCTCCGAGGGGGGGGTGGCTTCTGACCCTTGTCCGACCCTACTCTCCCTCTTGAAGCTTCGGCACAGGTCAGCTTTAGCTCCTAAATCGGCCTCAGAGCCGTCCCCCTCGATTCGGAGGAAGTCTCCTGTTTCTTCGGAGCTGGAGATTCTTTTGGGTCGGAACCTCGACGCCTTTGAGGTGATGAGCGTGCTGTCTGTTGAGACAGCTCCACCCTCAGCTCCATTGGTTCCTTTGCCCTCGGTGCCAGTGTCTGCCACTGAACTTCCCCTCCACCCCAAGTGTAGGGAACTCATGCTCCAGGGTGCCCCATTGGGCGATCACACCTCGTCCGAAACCTCCCCTGAGCACCCCTTGGAGGATGTCCCTTGGAAGAGGACTTGCAAGAGGAAGCATGTGGACTCCCCCTGAGTCCTTGACATCGGACGCAGACTTGGATGACTCTGAAGGGTCCCCACGGTCTCTCTCCGAAGATGTCTCTTTTTCAGACATCTTAGAAATCCTTATACAGAGGGTTGACTGGAAGCCCCTTGCCCCTTCTGAAGACAAGTCTCTGTACCTGGATGCATTCGGTTCCCGACCCTCCACCTCTTTGTTATCTCCTACTTTTGACCCACTATTGCACATAGTGAGTTGGAAGGCTTGGAGCTCTCCAGCCAAGATGGAACCAGTTCTGCAGAGGCCCAATAAATTCATTACAGCCCCCCCCAAGACAGGCTCTCCTTATCTAATGGTGTTTCCGTTATGCTATGGTGGTGGCAGCAGCCACCAAGAAGGAATTAGTAGAAACTTCTTCATCTGTTCATCCACCGAACAAAGAATCTTGTATGATGGACATATACCGGAAGCATATGTTTTCTTCAGCGACCTTTGCACTCAGGTTGCTGAACTATTTGTTCCACTTTACAAGGCTTCAAAGGGATCTCCTCAAGGAGTTAGGAGACACCCTACAGAATCCTACAGCTGCGGGAACCTCAGACAAGGCGGCTTCTCAGCTCGGGACGCTGACTTCAGTTGTTAACTCCTCCATGCGGCTCATTTTTTATGCAGCCAATGGAGCAAGCAGGGAGGCAGGCACAGGGGACTGGATTGTGCGTCCTCTACGATAGGAAAAAGAGCAGGTATCAGGAAGAATGTCAAAAAAAAATGGGTTTGACTGTAATATGTTCCAATATTTGTTAACTATTTGTCTGAACCAAATTGTATTATTGCCATACGTAGTGACTAATCTGATCGGTTGCCTACCCTGCTTGGAACCTTCTGTAGATCTATTATACTGGAGAAGATCTTGTCTACTTTTTATTCCTATTTGTGCGGCTGTTTTGTTTAACTGGTTAGGATTATATCCTCTATCCACAAATCTAGTTGTTAATTCTGCTACGTATGGCAATAATACAATTAATAATACAAACCCTCAACATTTAACACATTATAAAAGATATACACCAGGGATCAAACATCAAACCACATTGTTTGGGGATGCTTTAGTTGGTTGTTACCCTTGTGGACACTGCAGTTTATGCCAATACATTTGGAAAACTAAGGAATTTACTAGTAAAAACACACCCAAGATATTCAACATAACAACTTTTGGCAACTGCAGCTCAGATTGGGTGATATATTTGGCCCAATGTTCTTGTTCAGCTTTTTATGTAGGGCAGACTTCCAGGCCCATTAGAATCAGAATTAGCGAACACCTTAGTTCAATTAGAAATAGGAAAATAACCAATGCTTTATACAAGCACACCCAACAACACACAGGAGCTTTATTTAAGTTTATTATAATAGACAAGATACAATTACATAGAAATTTTAAGATGGGATGGCACACCAAACTCAACAACATGGAACATAAGTGGATTACCACCCTTGGGGCTTTTTTCAAACCAGGATTAAATGAATACCAAGTACATGAGGGATAGTCTTTAGGTGCCCCACAGGAATGATAAGATTATAATAATATTATTAGGCAGTCAAATATCAAAACATCTGATATACATAGACCATACAATAATAACAGGTCAATATACAAAATAAATAATGGAACAAAGGAAATACATATATATATATGTATATATTTATATGTATATATTTTCACAGGCAACAGAAATTTCACATGATTTTGGTCCACAATTTACCTAGTAGTCAGATTATAACCCTCAACATTTAATAATTAAGACAAACAATAATATGTTTTTAGAAAAAATAAATTACATGCATATTATTGGTTTTTTGCCCCTTATTATTATATAAATATTAATTATTTGGGGTTATAGTTGAAATCAGTCCCAAAAAGAATTATATTTTGAGTGGTTATAATATTTTCATAATACTTGTGTAATTATTGTGGGCCTTATAAAACATGTATAATGAATATATGCCAACAATACAAGCTTCAGAATATAATTACAACATATTTGTAAGTAGTAAGCAACAATAAGCATGTTAATATGGTAAATCAATATGTCTAATTATGTTTAAGAAATGATTTTCATTTACATTCCAATGGCATAACAAAATGCATAAGCACTCTGTATAGAGAAATCAGAATGGACAATACCACTTTAAGGTGTGGGTATAAAACATGAACCAGGATGCATTATGGTTTTTTGAAATTCAAGTTTTTGGTTAGTCACATTGAAAAAGGCTTTAACAGCCGAAACCGGTTTGTGCAATAACAGTAGGTTGATTTTGGCAACCTCAAATAAATGTAATTTTATCCTGCTGCCACTGAGTGCTGGTTCCTTTTACCATACCTTATGGTTAGTATCAGTCTACTACTATTACTATTGTGGAGGGATCAGACCTTTATATGTAGGTGTCATTGGATATGCAAAGTAGAGTATATCTCTTGTCTATATATATATATAGTCTAGTGTTGGGTTATCACAAACGAGATCTGGGTAACTACTGCTAGGCATGCTGCCATAGGGGCCAGCCTTGAGCCAGTAAAAACTCTCGAGCTATAGTATACGTCCGAGGCTCGGCTCCAAACCCACACAGCAAGAAGGAAGGAGAGATCAAGGACAACAAACATGGAACGTTATGGTGAGTACATAACTTCTATTTTTCTTTCGTGATATATTGTGTGGATTCTAGAAGATCTCCAGAAGCATCTGCATGGTGCTTTGTGCATGCCTTTTTAAGACATTTTAAACTTGATTCTTTTGATAGATCTGGGACTGACTTTGATAGGATCTTTCTGCAGGGACCACTGGATCATATCTGTCTTCCTCTCGGGTTAGATAGGCTTTGATAATCTACTCATATAGCCTTAGGCTACTGCAGTAGTGGGAATGATGAATGTAGTACAGTTGTGGCAGTTGCACTTACCCATAACATATGTTCAAATTCCTCACTGCTGCATCAGTTGTTCACACCCTTCTTATTCTCTCCTGTTGTATATAGCTTGGTGGATAAGTCTTGTCTGTTTGTTTACTTCAGGATGAGTATGCTAATTCTTAGGCAAGAGAGTAAGATTTTCAACTTTGCTAATTTTCTCTCCACAGGGCTGACCAACCAACAGTCAAAGCTTTTGGAAACTGACCTGTGGTTGTTCCTTGGGGCAAGACCCAACCCATATAGCCTCAAGACTACTGCAGCGTGAATAATTTGAACAGCTACAGTTATAGCAAAGTGCAATTTACGTAACTGTACTTTCCTTTCTCCTCCCCAACATATTACTTTGTCAAAAACAAGAGGCAAAAGCAGAGTTTTTTATTCTCTCAGGAAAAAAGGTATTCAGGAGGGCATACTTTCTATACAAAGTAATCTTTGTGGTGCTAAAGAAAAGGTAAAGGACCTCATGCATTGTTGGACCTAAGTAGCCTTAAGTCATTTTTACAAAAGAAAACTGTTCCGGTAGTTTAGACACAGCCAATGATTCCTGTTTTGTGGGTGGGGATTGGATGTGTATGATTGAACCTCCAGAATGCTATCTCCACATAAAAATCAACAAGTGATCCAGGAGGTGTCTGCACTTAGTTGGAGCCAGTTACTCTAATTTCTTGACTTTTCCATGTTGTTTCATCTCAGCCCCCTGTAATATTCATATTTATGCCTGTGGTTACAGCACAATTATGTCTGCAGCAAGCTACAGTGTTCCTAAACATGGACAACTGTCTTTTAGCTGCTTCATTCATTACTTTTTTTTTGTTGTTGGCGGTGAGAGTCTGTGACTGGATTGTTCCCTTCTGTGGGAATTACTCTGAATGCATCCATGCAGAATGGACATTTGATTATACAGCGCAAGACTCTCCAGGAAGGAAGCTTAGGGCCTACCATCCATGATTCTTACTTTAATGCAGTCTTTCACAGCAGTTTCTTTTTGTTTACTAAAGATACTGGTTCTCCTGGCAGCAGCAATACCAGCTATCCATTGTATGAGATACTATATTAGAAACATTCAAAATGCACACCACCTTTACTGGCATATGGGTAGTAGTACCCTATTAACCTCTTTCTGGCAGTCTCTCAAGAGTGTCAGACTCCTCATTTTGCATGTCAGTGGGTGTAAAAGACCACTGCCAGAGAAGGATAGTCCTACACAACCACTAACAACAGACCACAGATTTTTCTTGTGCCACTGGAATAGAAAATTCTCTTTGAAAACTTCATTTATGTGGCAAATTGGATCTCTGGAGCTCAAGTAAGAAACCCTTTGGGTTAATTTACTCATTAATCTGTCTTTCCTATAGAATTTTGAAGTGTATGTGTGTTCTTTAAAGAAAAAAATGCATCTTTACAACACTTTATTTCCTGTTAGCAGTGAAGAATTATTCTTTGGGTGGTAAAATAAATACTAGTTTCTTGAGGGTTTATAACTGTTTCTAAGTGTTTTATGGTGTTTTATTGATGCGTGACATACTTTCTATGCTAAGTAATCTAATGATATTTTTAACAAGGTTTTTTTTTTTTAAGTCACGATTTTGGTGCGATTTTGTTTTCTAAATGGAATTTTGTTCAAGTTTAAATTGAATTCCTTACATAAGACTAATGTACACTATTTTCATACATGTGGGATTGAAATTAGCTATTTATTGTTTTTTTATTAGGGGTTTTGATATGCATTGGTGCTTGGCATGTGGTTACTGAATTTCTAGCTTTTTAATTCAGTATAGTATTCTTGTGGTGTCTCTATTTAAGTAATTTTTGCATTGCTATTTTAAGGTGAAAATACAGGTATGTTATCCCTGGGTTCAAATCAGTTCGTCGAAACGTCAGCAGTTTGAACATCATATGTTCAAACTGTGAAGTTCGAAAACTGATTATTGCGAAGCTGGGGAACACCGAATTCTTTCCCAGGGAAAGAATTTGGTGGGCCGTTTCTGCGGCTTTACTATTCCCTCCACTGTGATGCGAAGGTTACGAACTGGGTTAAGGTAAGTGTGCGAACGGACTGGGTTAAGGTGAGTGTGTAATAGTTACGGACCTTAGGGTTAGGTAGCGGGTAAGATGAGTGTGCAATAGTTATGGACCTTAGGGTTAGGGAGCGGATAAGATGAGTGTGCGATAGTTACGGACCTTAGGGTTAGGGTTTGGGTTAAGGTAAGTGGATAGATAGTAGTGTATGTACGGTTTAGTGTAGGGTTGGAAGTAGGGTTTTGTGAAGTGTATATGTGTGAATTATTTATTTTGGGGTGCTTGTGTTGTGTGTGTTTTCCTGGAACAGTGATTTTTTATCCCTGGGAAAAGAAATCGCTGTTCTAAGCCTTCAATGGTTTTGCACTTCGAGGTTAGAAGCTCGAACATATGGTGTTCAAACTTCTGCCGTTTCCTCGAAGTGGTATAGACCCGTTATCCCTTTGTATACTAGCAGTACTGTTTCACCAGTAGTTTGCATTTATTTATTTGACATCTGTTGACCAGGAATGTCTAACTGAGCTTGCACCCTTTTTCAGCAGTGGCCCAGGGAGAAAAGCATAACAAAGTATTGCATACACCAGAAAAATATTTACAAACAGTACAGTATACATGAGGTAATAGAAACATGCATTATAATGCTTGGATTCCCGCATGAGAGTTTAAAAGATGTTATATACAAAAAAGACAATAATACAATATGTTAAAGTCATTCATATATCTCCAATACATAAGGAATTCCCCATTTATAGGGGAAGTATTGACAGTTAACTCAGAGTTTTAAGATAAGAGTACAGAAAGAAGTACTGTATATCAAATCTTACTTCTTACAGGCAACGGCATGCACATCACTAATCAGAAGCATTGGGGAAGTTGATAGAGAGAGCAGGTGATAGAAAAAGGTTAGGTGTCAAGAGGAAAAAAATGGGGGGGCTATGGGTAAAAGAGGGAAAATTAGAGATTTTTTTTTTTTTAATTTATAAATAAGAGAGGAAGGGAGTAGTAGTAAGAATAAAGTGAATTCTGTGAAAGGGGGAGTAAGCTAAGTGGGAAAAGAAGGGATGGAGGTAAATAAGAGTAGTGGAGAAATTTAGTGAAAAAAGGTATTAGGAGTTAGATTTCTGTTGCTAGAATTAAGTATGAATTGAGAAGGGGCTGTATGCAATGGGGGTCAGATGATTAAGTTCATGGTGGTTGTGTACAGGAGCAAGTCCAGATAATAGTAAAGTGGACTTTTTAGGGCGATTTTTAATGGGTGGGACTGTGTGATAGCGCTGATTGTTAAAAAGTAGCATATTCCAGTGGATAGAGGAAAGATAGCTGTAGAGGGTTTCACCAATTGATTTTTTTAGGTTTGTAAATGTCAGAAAGTTTTGGCTGGTACTGAACTGGTTAGTTTTTGCCCCTTGTCTAGATGGACTCTGAAACTCTGCTTCCTTCCTCACCATTTGCCTCATCTTCACATAAAAAAAACACAAAAATCTGCCTCTGCCTACAACTTATGACTCCACAGTAGTCTTAGCCAAAAGCAGGCTATCGGACCTCTCACCTTCTTTTACTTCTAGATCCCTTGGTATGGTGTTGGTAGAATGACTATGCATGACACAGGAGTCAGACACATCCTGTGGGGGGGCTGTACCATTGCCTGCTTCAAATATGGGAGTTCCAAATTCCTTAGGTGCTGGAGAAGTTAGAGGTGCAGGGTCCTTTGCCAGTGTTGATAAGTTTCACCCTGGGAATTCTCCCACTGTTGGAGAGCATGCTAAGAAGAGACAGAAACTCACTAAGTAGATGAGCAGGGGTCTCTTTCTGGTTTCCCACCAGGGATGGCGGCTGTGGCTAGAGCCATTGTTCAAGCAGTTGATTGCATGGTGCATACCGGTTTAATAGTAATGCCTGTGCTTCCATACTCCGTCTATCTACTTTTGAAGATAATCAGGTATCTGAGGGTTCTGACCTGCCTTGAGTTGGATCAGTCATTTTTCTCTAATGACGAGCAGTTACAGGAACCAAAACAAATGATGTCTTTTTCCCAAATGTTGGCTAAATTTAGGGATGTATTTAATCAGGAACAGTCTTCTACTGCTCCCAAAATTCACAGGGTCTGTGTTCTTTTGGAGGATGAGACATTGATCCTTAAGCCCATCTCTCTAGTGATACTTGCATTGGAGGATGTTTTTATGAAAGCCTATAGATGTTCATCATATTGACCACTGTTGCAGTAGCCTTAGCTATATAGGTTATATTCTGCCCACCCATCATATGGTGGCCAAACCCCCCATACTCTTCCCTCGAACTTATATACACCAACTCCGTGATCGCCATACCTTGAAAAAAAGGGTATATTCTGAGAAATGACATCTCGGACATAATATTTTTAAGTCCGTTCTTTCTGTCATTCAGTATTCCCGTTTAAGGATTTGTTGTAGTGGGTCCCAGCATTTCAAATGGTTACCAGATGCAGGGACAGATACACATTTTTTTTCCTCAATTTTCTGATTCAGGCGTAAAGAAAAGCTCAATTCCTGATTCTCCCTGAGACTGTTTCTGGAATGTGCCAGTGTTCGGTGGAAGAACGTTAAGGTTTTCAGTTCCTCAGAAAACACTATGAGTTGCTACAGAAAGATTTTCCAGAACTTACATCCATTCCTCCAGTTCTGTTTTAGAGGAAGTGTATGTTACTGACTGCAGATGTTCTTCATCTCACATTGCTGCAGTCCTTACATATGGGTAGTCCGCTGTCCTCGGTCGGCCCGAATACCAAAGTATTAGGCTGACGTCGGTCATGGGCGCTCAGATCTGACATCAGAGCGTCAGGGTATAAAAGCGCATGACCGACGTCATATCCTCAGTCTTTTTTGCCGCATGGTCCGATGCAGAAGCAGCGTTGCAAGTGCCGTTCGGCGTTCTGAAATTTTCGTATTCTGAGTTTCAGACCGAAACCAAGTTGGGCTAAGTACCCCGTTGGGGAATATTTTTGTTTTTTCTTGCCTCAGTTAATTCCAGATGTCAGAAAAAGTGAATAATTGTATTTCTTGTGGGAAACAGATACCGCATAGGGATTATCACTCTCTTTGCATTCCTTGTTTGGGACCGGACCACGACGTAGTCGGGTATAGGTTTTGTGCTAGGTTTAATAAGCGCACTATAAAAAGAAGGTTAGATTGTGCTAGATTAGTCTTTGGTAAGCGGTGTAATTATAATATGCCGTCGGATCCTCCGACGCCCGCTTCTAAGAAGCGCAAAGACAAATCCTTGAAACCTAGACAGGTTGATTCGTCCGTTTCGGACGCCGGTCCTGCAGAACCTACAGTGGAGCAGGTGGATCCGGCTGAAGTTTCTGTTGAGTCTCAGGGGGAAACTTTGATTTTGCAGGATGTGGTCTCACAGGAGTCAGGTCAAGCTGAAGGGGCCTCTCAGGTTACTGTTCTCCCTTCTATGCCTAAGGTGGTTAGGCCTTCTGCTACTATTTCTAAGGCTTCTTCTAAGGGCAGGTCTGTTTTGCCTTCCTCTGGTGTTCCTCCAGGTACTTCAGGGTCTGTGCCTAAAAAACACATGCTTAAAATGGCAGAAGATTTGATTACTTTAATTAGAGGTTCTATGCCCCCTCCTGATAAGAGGCCTAGGGTGGAGCCAGAGTTGGAAAGTTTGGATCAGGCCTCAGATGACTCAAACTCTTCTGCTGAAGATATTCAAGATTTTCCCCCTTATTCGGATTCTGATGCAGAGGATTCCACTCCTTCTGCTTCTCCTCCAGAGGATTTTTCATTTTCAGAAACTCTGCATTCCATGAGGGAGCATTTTAAGTGGGAAGGACAGGATTTCTCTGATTCACGGAAGAGGCTTAGGGAATTCTTGTTTTACCACAGCATAGACCCTTGGCTATACCTCCTGTTTTGGATGTTGTTCAAGATGTTTTCTCGGAGGCTTCCCTTAATCCAGATTCTTTGCCTCCTGCGCCAGTTAAACCGGACAGGTATTACAGGGTGCCTGAGGCTCATAAATATCTGTATAAGAGTCCTAGGGCGGACCCAGAAACTATTAGTCAGGGGCCTAAGGGTGTTAGAGCTTCTGTTGTAAAGAATCCGGTTCCTCTAGATAAGGAAGCTAGAGCTTTGGATAGATGGGGTAAGAAGGTGTATACCTCTTCTACTTTAGCAATAAGGGCTTTAAATTGCCAGTTTCATATGTTGAAATATCAGAATTTCCTCCTTTCTCAGCTAAAATCTAAAGTGGATGCTTTGGCAGAGGGCATAGAGTGTAAAGAATTGCAAGATTTAGTACATGTCTCTGAACAGGTGGGTAAGCATTCTTTGCAATGTGGTTTTGATGCTGTACAGGCCTCTTCTAGGGTGGCTGCCACTGGTTCAGTTCTTCGTAGGCACGCCTGGCTTAAGGATCAGAATTTGTCCGAGCATGTTAAAACTAGAATTCTGGATGCCCCTTTACAGTCTGAAGTTTTGTTTGGTCCCCTGTGGAGTCGGTTTTGAAGAAAATGGAAGACAAGGCTAAGTCCATGCAGACTGTTAAAGATTTTTGCAGGTGCAACCTCCAAAGTTTAGTAGAAATTGGCCTACTAAGGGGTGGACCTACCCTTCTTCTGATTCTCAGTCTAGGGGTAGATCTAGACGTGGCAGGGGCAGAGCTCACAGTACATTCAGGCCTAGAACTTGGAGTTCACCTGCACAATCTGCAGGTGAGGGCAGGGGCCAGTCCTTTCGTAAACAGGCCCAATGACCTGCATTTTCAGCTGCCAGATTCTTCTTCCTGGCAGCTCCTTTGGGAGGAAAGTTAGCACTCTTCAAGCAAAACTGGCTTTTAGTCACCCAGGACAAATGGGTATTGGACATTATAAACCGAGGCTACAAGTTCTATTTCCATACATTGCCTCCTTTCAAAGGCATGCCAGACGTTCCTCCTCGGCAAAGGATAGAGGCTCACAAGCAGATTTCTTTACTTCTTCAAATAGGAGCTATACAGCCAGTTCCTCTGTCAGAAGTGGGACTAGGATTTTATTCTCGCCTGTTTCTAGTACCAAAGAAAGGGAACACGTGGAGACCCATTTTGGATTTATCTATCCTCAACACTTATCTGGACATTCCAAAGTTCAAAATGCTGACGTTACAACAGCTTTTGCCTCTGTTGGGAAAAGATCACTGGATGGTAACTCTGGATCTCAAAGAGGCTTATCTTCATGTTCCTATCAGGCCCAGTTGCAGGAGGTACCTGCGTTTTCGGGCTGGAAGTTTACATTATCAGTTCTCTGCATTGCCCTTTGGCTTATCTACTGCGCCCAGAGTGTTCACGAAGGTTCTGGCTCCAGTGATAGCCTTTTTCAGGTTAAGAGGAACACAGATTTATCCTTATTTGGACGATTGCCTGATTATTGCACAACACAAAGACGAACTTCTGCAGCACCTACAGTATGTGACGGTAGTGTTAAGATGCCTAGGGTATTCTGTGAACGAAACAAAGTCCAGTCTAGTACCCTCTCAGGACATGTGCTTTCTGGGTGTGAGACTGAATACAGCTTCCCAGATGGCCTTTTTGACCCCAGACAAACAAAGAAGCCTTTCTCTTTATTTCCATCAAATGTCTCTACAGTCCAGGCTGACTGCAAGGACAGTCCTTCAAGCCTTGGGGTTCATGGCATCTTGTATTCTGGTGCTTCCCAATGCCAAACTGCATATGAGGAAGCTTCAATGGTATCTCAAAAATGTATGGACACAACACTGCCAAGATCTAGACACTGTCATTCAGATAATACTTTGCATTCAGAAAGAATTTTTGTGGTGGGCTCAGGAATGTCACCTAAACAAGGGACTCTCTGTGACCCGACCAGAGGCGAGTCAGACTCTAACGACAGATGCCTCGGACAAGGCTTGGGGAGCACACCTCAATGGAACATGGGTGCAAGACAAGTGGCCTGTCAGACTTCAACATTTGCATATCAACTTGAAGGAGATGTTAGCAGTCCAATTTGCATTGATGGCTTTCAAGGATTTACTTCACCCAGGACAGGTGTTGATTCAAACAGACAACACTACTGTCATGTGGTACATCAACAAGCAAGGGGGAACCCATTCGTACCCTCTTTGCAGGCAAGCGATGATTTTGTGGGAGACTGCTCTCAGTTTACACCTCAATCTTCAGGCAAGGTTTCTACTAGGAGCACAGAACTCCTTAGCGGATGTGTTGAGCAGACAAATTGTGGATCCTCACGAGTGGAAACTGGATCCTCATGTGTTTCAAAAGTTGACAGTGTTATGGGGGACTCCAGACATAGATCTATTCGCTTCTCCACTAAATTACCAGTTGCCAAAGTTTTGCACAAAAATGTTTCATCCCACAGCTTGGAAGGTGGATGCTCTATCATTCAGTTGGAGCAATCTTCATGTCTATGCCTTTCCACCTCTGCCTCTCATTCCCAAGGTACTCCTGAAGGCCAGAAAAGACAAGCCATCCATGATTCTGATAGCCGGATTGGCCTCGACAGCACTGGTACCCACTACTGAGGAGTTTGGCGGAGCCTCCATGGCCTCTGCCTTTGATTCCGCATCTTTGTCTCAGGAGGGCAATCACTTCCTCAATGTCAAGATTCAGTCTCTGCATCTCACAGCCTGGCATATTCTGTTTTAGACCCTGGAGGGTCTCAGCTTCCACAACAAGTTTTGAATGTTATTTTGGAGGCCAGAAGGCCTAGTACAAGGAAAGTTTACGCTGATAAATGGAGGAGATTTTTCTTTGGAGCAAAGCAAGGGCTTTGATGTTTCCAAGCCTGATTTAAGTGTTTCTCTTCAATATCTTACTGAGTTATTGGACAAGGGTTTGTCTTTCTCCTCGATAAAGGTTCATGCTGCAGCCATTTCTGCTCACTATGATTGTGACCCTCCTTTATTTTCCCATCCTTTGTTTAAGCAATTTCTTAGAGGGGCAAAGAACATAAGACCCCCACGTAGAGCTCCTACTCCTGCTTGGGATCTCAATTTTGTGTTGGAAAAGCTTACTCTACAACCTTTGAGCCTGCAGCTACGGCCGAGTTAAAGTATTTATCATGGAAGACTGCTTTTTTGTTGGCCATTACCTCTGCAAGAAGGGTTTCTGAATTACAGGCCCTTATGGCAGTGGAACCTTTCCTGATTTTTCATAAGGATAGGGTATCTTTGTGTACTAATCCTTCCTTTATGCCTAAAGTGGTTTCTAGTGTGGCCTTGAACCAAACTATTCATTTGCCTACTTTTTATGCAAACCCCCAAAATAAAGGGGAGAAGATTTTGCATACTTTGGATATTCACAGGCAGTTACGTTATTATTTGAGCAGAACTAAGGGGTTCAGGCAGTCTCAGCAGTTGTTTGTTTCTTTTGCTTTGGGTTCTCAGGAAAACCTGTTTCAAAACAAACTATTTCTAAATGGATTGGGTTTTGTATTTCTTTCTGTTATTCCCATCATGGTAAGGAGATTCCGCTGGAATCAGACCTCATTCCACTAGAGCTACTGCCACTTCTACTGCCTTTCTAAGGGGGTAGCTACAAAAGATATTTTGGAAGCAGCCACTTGGAGTTCAGTACATACTTTTTCCAAGCATTACCACCTTCCTCTTTATTCTAAGTCTAGGGCTGGATTTGCCACTGCAATATTACAGGGCATTTTAGCAGCCCCTAATGCTTTATGATTTTGCCATCCTCCCTTTACCTCTGCTTTGGGATTCTACCCATATGTAAGGACTGCAGCAATGTGAGATGAAGAACATAGTACAGTTTTGTACCTACCATAAATGTAGATGTTCGAAGATCCACATTGCTGCAGTCCAATTTACCCTCCCTCCTTCCCCTCTGCAGTTTGGCATGGTTATATGGTTGGGGTGATGGTTGTTGTTGGGCATGTTTTTGGGAGGTATCCTGTTTTTGGGCTGTGGCCTTTCTTTTTAGGGCCTTCTGACATCTGGGGCAAGAAAAGACTGAGGATATGACGTCGGTCATGCGCTTTTATACCCTGACGCTCTGATGTCAGATCTGAGCGCCCATGACCGACGTCAGCCTAATACTTTGGTATTCGGGCCGACCGAGGACAGCGGACTACCCATATGTAAGGACTGCAGCAATGTGGATCTTCGAACATCTACATTTATGGTAGGTACAAAACTGTACTTTTTTCTGATAGCCAGCTGCCCTTAAAAAGGCAGATAGGATGTATAAAGTTCTTCAGTCTTTTAAATTTTTATATACCGTTCTCAAACCTGACTCAGCAGCTATAGCTTTAGTTGATCCCACTGCTGCTAAGCACTTAGTTAATTCCAGTCTTAATCTTTCTGATAACTGTGGGGAAATTATTGATAGGTGTGGGAAAAAGTATATACTTCTGCAGCTTTCACAGGTTCATAGGTAGGTACCAGGCTATCGGCTCAAGGGCCTAAGTAAGCCCAGCCATCAAGGTTCCCTGGCTTACGCCACCCAAGAAAGTTATTTTCCTGTGCCCCTTTCGAGCAGAGCCACATAAGTGATCCCTGGGCTGTATTTCCTATTTCCCATCCACTCATCAAGATTCTTCTTGAAGAGTGCTAATGAGGAACTTTGCTTGACATAGATGGGTAGCTTGTTCCAGATTATGGGAAGTCTCTGGGACAGGAATCTATCCCTCCAGCATGTCCTGTTTATTGTGGTGACAAGGTTTAGGTACCTAGAGTGTTTAGCTCAGAGGGATTGAGATTTCTTTAGGTGTAGCATGTCCAGCAGCTCTGAGTTTGACATAGCTTTATATGTTAGGCAGAGATCACCTCAGAGTAGGCGATATGCTACAGAGTAAAGCTGGAGTTTTTTGAGACTGTCTTTGTAGGTCATCTGTTTGAGGCCAGTAATCCTCTTTGTGAGGTACGTCTGTGGCCTTTCCAGCTGCTGCAGATGTCTTGTGAGGTACATTCCTAAAGGGGCGTTGTACTCTGTAATGGAGTCTAATGAGTGTCGAGTAGAGGGGAACAATTACCTCTTTTTTCCTAGATGAGAACCTTTTTGTGATGAGGTGTGCCATGTAGAAGGATTTCCTGACTACTGTGGCAATGTGATTATCAAAGGAGAGACTACTGTCCACCTGGGTCTCAAGGTCTCTTATCATACATTTGGCGTTAAGTAGACTGCCGCCTATGTGGTAGTTCATGGGTACAGAGTTTTTACCAAAGGGATGACAATGCACTTTTTGGTATTGAGCTTAAGGCCATGGCTCTGACACCAGGCATCTGTCTCATTGAGGCCTTTCTGTAAGATGTCCACATCATTTGGGGACTCAACTATGGCTCCTAGTTTGCAGTCATTTGCAAACTTCGTTAACCAAAGGCCTTCTGTATTAGCCTGTACTTCAGAGAAGTAGATACCAAACAGGAGAGGTCCCAGGACTGAACCCTGTGGTACTCCACTTGTCACTGGTTTGAAGTAATATTTGGAGTCTGTAACTTTTACAGTGTGGATTCTGTCATTGAGCCAATTGGCAACCCATCTTGTGATGTAGGGATTTATACCTAGTTTAGTGAGTTTAGCTATAATTCCAGAATGGGGGATGGCGTCGAAAGCCTTGGCGAGGTCAAGATAGGCTGTGTGAACCACCTTACCCTTGTCTGCAGCTTTGGTGACTGCCTCAAAGAAGTCGATCAGGTTCAGGAGGCATGATCTGCCTTTCACAAACCCAAACTGGGTGGGGTCCAGAGTTTGAAGGTTACCAGTGTCTTTGATTATGAGTTCCATGATGATATGTTCCATGGCCTTACAGACCAGGCTCGTCAGGCTAATAGTGCGATAGCTCCCGGGATCAGTGGTGGCTCCCCTTTTGTGGAATGGGATAACTGTTGCTGTGCGCCATTCAGTGGGCACAAAGGCTGATGTGAGACTATGATTGAACATGGTGTTTAGGCGGGGAGCCAGTTCATTCTGAAGTTCGTGTAAAACGCAACGTGGGATGTTGTCCGGTCCCATGGATGCTGTGTTTTTGGCTTTAGAGAGTACAGCTTTTACCTGCATAGTTGTGATTACAGGGACTCTGCATTCTTCCTGTATAGATATGGGCCCTTTAGAGGGTGAGAGGAGGGTAAAGTTAGCACTGAACCTTTCTGCCAGGTAGTTGGCAATATCAGTTGGTTCTGTAATTTTTGTGCCGTTGTGCTGTCACTCAGAGAAGATCTGGGTGTTGCCATTGAGATTCTTGACATAGCTGTAGACTGCTTTGTGGTTGTCTCTAGAATCAGTGATGATTTTGTTTTCATAGCTAGCTTTGGAGGATCTTCTAAGGGATCTCAGCTTCTTACTGAGGCTGACCAGGGAACTCCTCCACTCATGCGATTTTACTCTCTTTTGCAACAGTTTCTTCCATCTGTGTTATGGCAGGGGACCACCAGATTGGCTTCCCTTTTTTTGGAGGATAGCATCTTGGTTCTCTTAGGGATAGCACGATCCATGCATTTGTGTAAGTGCTTACATAGTGCATCTATGTAGGATTCAGCAGTTGTAACTGTATTGTCCATCTGCATGGGTGTCATGAAGTTCACCACTTCTGTCTTAAGCATGAAGTTGGCTTTGGAGACATTTTTTACTGTGATTTCCTTAATGGGGGGTGGGGGCGGGATGTGGATATTTAGGGTGATTCGCTTATGGTCAGATCTGACCAAAGAGAAGTTGACTTCACGTGTGGAACACCGGTCATTCATGTTCTAATGACTAGGTCTAGGATATTGTTACCCCTGGTGGGGGTGTGGATATGTTGATCCAGGGCATTGGAATTTATGAATTCCAAAAAGCGTTGAGTGAAGGAGTTGGTACATGAGTAGCTTTCCCAGTTAATGGTGGGGTAGTTGAAATCGCCCATTATTGGGATGTTTGGTTGAACCCTAATATTTTCCAGTATATCAAAAAAAGAGGAGTGGGAATCCTGGGGCATGGTGGGGGATCTGTAGCAAGCTACAATTTGGATTGCAGTTTTGCCCAGAGTTAGTTGCACTTGGATAACCTTGGATCATTATGCTGAGCAACTAGCCTGTAGGTGTGGATATCCTTAATGAATATGGACACACCTCCGCCTTTGGTGTTCCAGTCCAGGTTAGGTGGCCGAAAAGTGTGGTATGAGTTATAGCCTGGTAATGCAGGGGTGCTCTCTGAAACCTTGAACCAGGTCCCAGTCACTGCACAGATATCGATGTTCTCCATTTTAAGGAGTGCCTCGAAGGAGTGCATTTTGAGATTTAGACTTCTAGCATTCAGTAGCATTACCCTCTGTTATTGCTTGCCTGTTCCTGTTACGGTGGTGAATTTGTCATTTGAACGTGGCCTAAAAAAGGCACTCTAGGGGCAGCAAGAGCCTTAGCCAGTATCCGGAATCCCAGGGGTGACAGGTGCAGGCCATCTCTAGGAAAGCATCGTGGTCTGTCGACCATGTCGTCTCAGGCAGACAGATACTGGATCCCCTTAGAATGACACCAGAAGCTTAGCCAATTGTTGAAGTCAATCGTTTTGTCCTTGTACTGCTCTATTATTCTGGGCGATGGCAGGATGCTACTCAGGGCTAGGGTCATACCTGCCTGGGCTACAAGATCTGAGAGCTCTTCCATGTCTCTTTTCATGTAGTCCAGGGAGGTATGTCTCAGATCATTCACACCAACACGGACAATGACAGAGTCATATTTGTACTTGTTGTGGAGTGACCTTGGGTTATGTGGCAGATCCTGGCACCCGGCAGGCAGCTGACAGTAACCTTCTCCTTGTTTAGCCTGGTATGTGGTACATCAGTGTGCCTGATTATAGAGTCACCTATGACTAGTGTGTTGGGTATGTTGTTTTACCTTATGGGCTGTGGTTGAGTGGCACACTGAGTCTGTGGGATATGTGTCATTTGGGTTGTGTTGGAGAGTGGAAGTTGCTTGCGTTTCTGCTTTGGAGGTCTCTGTTGCTTGAGCACATTATTATTGAGAGCCTCCGTAAATGTTTTTGTGTTTCTGTTTGTGGATTTTGGTGCTGTAGGTTTAGTGGGAATTTGTGATGAGTGTGTTGTGGTGCAAGTGCTTACCTTCTCTTCTTGACTGTCAAGTTCAGTCTTGGTTGGAGAGAGCTTTACCTCCAGTTTGACTAGATAAGTATATCTCTCACAGGTTGTAGTGTTGGGTGGTAGGAGGAGAGGGTTGTCTGTGTACATGAGGCAATTGCTACATTGCCCCAAGATGCCCAGATTCATCATATTGACAGGAGAGAACACTGGGAGCTGACCCTTGGACATGCCTGAATAAAAAAATACTTTCCTCTAGACAAGTGATAAAAGTGAGTATAAGAGCTGATTTTCTCTAAGCAAGTGAGGAAAGTAAGCACAAAAACTGTTTTCCTCTAGGTAAAGAGAAAGGTTGCGTGCTGTAGTAATTTGTAGCTTATGTAGGCTAACAACAAGTTCTGAACAAGTGCTGAGCACAAATAAGCAAATTCAAGTGCTAAAACTAAGAATCTGAAGTAGGCAGACTTCATTCGTCTGCAACCTGTGGGTATCGGATCCGAGCCGGCAATTCAAAAGCTTAGGCTCCGAGCTCCTAGCTCCTCCCTCTTACCCATAACCCCTTGCCAAGCCCTGACTGACCCCAGATTTCGTTTGCCGCTTTTCAAGTAGCTACGGAATTCCAGAGCTCCTGGCGTTGGTGAAGATAAGAAAGAATTTTTTGACAGAAAAAGTTTTAAAAATCTTTATTTTTATTGTTGATATAGTTAGTGTTGAGTGTGTTTAGGCTTTCCTCTCTCTTTTATTTAATTATTCTCGGTTTTCGTAGTTTGTTTGTGTGTGTTTTGTGTTAGGCCTTAGGGTTGTGATGTCTGAAGCCCATAAGGCTGTTTTCTCTAAATGTACCGAGTGTGGCCATAAGCTGTCCCCAGCGGATGGCCACACTCGCAAGTCATGCTTGGGGTTGAACACCTGTCATCTGGTTGTACCATTTGTGCAGGGTTCAACCCCGGCTTTGAGGGAGCGGAGGTCAAGCTGGTGCTGGCGGGTCTTTACCTCCAGATACCGCTGCCTCTGCCCTTCCACTCAGCAACCTGTTGCTGTGGGTTCTCCCTCCGGCTGGGACTCAACCTCCCTCTAAGTTGCCGGAGGAAGGAATCCTCTAGGGAGAGAGAAGAAGGAGGCAAGGGAGAGGCACCACAAGCGGAGAGCGAAACTTCCAGTTCGCTCCTCCATCTAAGCGGGCCTCCCTGTGCCTTCTAGCTTTCCTCCTCCTCGGCTCCACTCCCTCGGTTCTCTCCTGGACCCGAGGAGGAGGAGGCTAGCCCTTCTAGGAGGTCTCCGAGGCGGCTCTCTAGGTCCGCTTCGTGGCCTCCACCAGGTCAACATTTTCAATGAGTGAAGCTGATATGGACCGGATGATGAGGAAATTCATCCAGGCCCAAATGCAAATGGGAGTGCTCCTAGCCCCCATCCGGGAGGGCTTCACCCTTTTTCCCTTGGCTCCTTCTCCGACCCATACCACGGGTTCGGAGCTGTCGGCGCCGGGCAGATTTGGATCCGGGTGGGTCGGATCCGATGGGTCGGCGCACCTCGGATCCGTCCCATCCTTGAGTGCTTGGTACCGGACCCGACCTCTCGGAGCCGAGGCCGAGCCTCGGATCCGAGGAGCTGGTGTGTCTTCGCCCGCCCAGTTCGGAGCGCACGGTCTCTCGGATCCGCCGGTTTCGCTCCGACTCCGATCCGCAAGGCCGGATCCGGTGGGGGTCGGCTCTCGGGGTTTAGGGAAGCTGGCTCCCCCTCGGCTTTCGACGTAGTGGAAAGGGCACTGTTGAGGACATCCGGACCCCCAGTCCCTGCCACGGCTCCATCCCGCGCTCCCTTGCAGTTGGGCCAGGCCCCCACCAGCCGGTCCCAGGGACAGCCCGCCTCGATGTCCCAAGTGGTTCCCTTGGAACATCCTACTGCTGAAGAGTACTCCTCGGACAGCCCCCCCGATGAAGTACCTCGGAAGCGTAAGTGCAAAAGGAGGCACATGGACTCCCCCGAGTCCGTCACTGAAGACACAGACTTGGATGAAGGGGAAGGCTCCCTAGGTCACCCCTGAGGACGTCTCATTTGGAGACATCATGGAGATGTTAAGGATCGGGGCGTGGTCTGCCCCCAAGGCTTCTTCGGACGAGTCTGTGTTCTTGGAGGCATTCGAGGCGGGCCCTTCTACCTCTTAGGTGTCCCCTCCTGCTGACCCCCTGGTGGATCTTATTTCCATCAGGGCGTGGAAGGATCCGGACACCATTGAGCCTATCCCTAAGCGCCCGGACCGCATTCTTTCCCCTCCGTCAGACCACACCCACTGGAGTAAGGGCCCCCCAGTAGATGCCATGATGATGGCTGCAGCCACGAATAGGGAATTGGCCCAGGAGAGTCCCTCCATGCATCCTCCGGGCAAGGAGTCCCGCTCGATGGATCGCATTGGGAAGCAAGTTTTTAGTTCAGCAACCTTCTCCTTGAGAGCGCTGAACTACATGGGACATGTCATTAGGATGCAGCGGGATCTGATTAAAGAATACGCTGCATCTCCCCCGGAGTCCATGTCGAGTGAGGATAAACAGGTATACTCCACCCGAATGGCCACTCTCAGATCGGTTTCCAATACATCTATGCGGCTGCTTTCTCATGCTACTGAGGGAGCCACTAGAGCCAGCGGAGCAGGCCTAGTCATGAGGCGACAGGCCTGGCTCCGCCATTGTGATTTTGCAGAGCCCTTCAAGGCGACCTTCGCGAATGCCCCTTTCGATGGTTCTGCCTTGTTTGGCAAGACTGTTCGCGAGACATTAGTCCAGAGCGAAAAGGACGGGAAGACGCTGTCTGCCGTTGGAGTCCGCTTCTCAGCTCCCCAGAGGTCCTTCTCTAAGAACCAAAAGGGACAGAAGAAGATGTCGTTCCGGAAGTCGCAGCAGTCCCAACCTGCTCCGGATAACCAGTCCTTCCGTGGCAGAGGAGGACGGGGAGGTCGTCGTGCTAGAGGCAGGGGGGCTCCTGGCAACTTTGGGTCCAGAGAACCTTTCTCTGGTAGACCCACGCAGCAGCCCTGAAGGGTTGCCCGGCTGTCCGTCTCTGGAGGCAGTCGGGGGGCGGTTTTCGAGGCACCTGACTTCTTGGGAGTCCATAACAACAGACAGTTGGGTGCTTCGTGTCATATCCAGAGGATATTCAATTCCCCTATTCAAGGTTCCCAAATCTTGCAGCCTCCCAGATGTTCCACCCGACCAAAGGGAGGCGGCAGCTGTCGAAATCGAACAGCTGCTAGAAAAAAGAGCTATCCAGCGCGTCCCCCGAGATCAAACCGGATTAGGGTTTTACTCCAGGTTCTTTTTGGTGCCAAAGAAGACGGGGGACTTAAGACCAATCTTAGATCTTTCCCAGCTGAACCTGTCAGTAACCAAGCAAAAGTTCCGGATGGTCACCCTGCAATCTATACTTCCCCTCTTGAGGGAGAACGACTGGATGTGCTCCATCGACCTCAAGGACGCGTACTACCACATTCGGATGGACAGACGATCCAGGAGGTTTCTTCGCTTCGGCTGGGAGCCAGTCATTATCAGTTCAGGGTCCTCCCTTTGGTCTCACCTCAGCCCCAGGGTGTTTACCAAGGTGCTAGCGGTGGTAGCGGCCCACCTGAGGCTCCAGGGATTACAGGTCTTTCCGCCTGGACGACTGGCTCCTGACAGCATCATCAAGGCATCTTCTGTGCTCAGCCAGGGATTACTTTCTTCAACTAGCACCAAGGCTGGGCATCACGATCAACTGGGAGAAATCTTTACTGAACCCCACACAAGTTATAGATTTCATAGGAGGAAGACTAAACACCAGATCAATGCGAGCCTTCCTCACCCCAGACCGTATTGCCAACCTGAAGTGTCATGTGACAGCGATCCTGCAACCATCTCCAACTGCAGCTTCGGTCCTGAGGGCCCTAGGTTCTATGGCGGCAGCTATTCCGCTTCTCATTCATGCTAGTTTACGCATGCGGGTTCTTCAATGGACCCTTCAGGTTCAGTGGTCCCCTCTTTGTTCCTCTCTAAACGCTCCGATTGCGGTCAGCAAGGCGTGCAGGGACTCCCTTCTTTGGTGGCTTCTTTCTCCGGAGCCCCTGGCAGGGAGACCTTTTTACGCTGCATTTCCCCGAGCCACAGTGACCACGGACGCTTCTTGCCTCGGGTGGGGGGGGCATTCGGCGGGAAAGATTGTCCAAGGCACGTGGAATCCCACAAAGACGTCATTGCATATAAATGTCCTGGAAATGAGGGCGGTGCTCCTAGCGTTGCAAGCACTTCACCACGTTCTTCCTTCAGGGACTATTGCGATACAGACAGACAACATGTCGGTAGTCTGGTATACCAACAAACAGGGAGGAACCAGGTCTTACCCCCTTTGTCGAGAGGCCATGAGAGTCTGGGAATGGGCAATTTCCACCAAACGCTTTCTGGTAGCAACGCATTCCGAAAGTCCAACATCCTTGCGGACAAGCTCAGTCGCATCATCCTTTCTCCACACGAGTGGTCTCTCAATCCTCAAGTAGCGAAGAAGATTTTTGCCGTTTGGGGGCAACCCTGTTGCGATCTTTTGCCTCTCCCTCAAACGCCAAATGCGACAATTTCTTCGCTCTGCTTCCCCACCAGGGAGTTCCCGAGATGCTCTGGTGCATGCTTGGCCTCCCGGTCTCCTTTATGCCTACCCTCCACTTCCTCTGATGCAGAGGCTTCTGCAGAAAGCCAACAGTTTGGGGAGCAGAATGATTCTCATTGCCCCGTTCTGGCCTCGACAACCTTGGTTCCCCTTCGTGTGGTCTCACAAAATCAATCCACCCTGGATTCTGGATCCAATTTCGGATCTCATCTCCCACCCTCTGGGAATGTCAGTTCCCAATCTGCGGACCCTGAAGTTGACAGCTTGGCTGCTCCAGTTCCATCCTTAATTAGGACTCCCGGTATCTCATCACCGGTCAAGGCCATTTTAGTGGCAGCTCATAAACCTTCCACCAGGCAGGTTTATCGGAGTAAATGGAAGAGATTCTCTATTTGGGCAGTACAGAGAACTTTGGATCCTTTCTCGGCACCTATGTCAGCGGTGCTGGATTTTCTAACAGACCTCTTTCATCAAGGGGCTAGTTCTTCCACGATTAAGGTACAATTGGCAGCTATCTCGCATTATCACATTGGTCATGACACAGCTCCCCTTATGACGGCGAAATTATGCAAAACATTTCTCAAAGGAGTTTTTTTGTTGAGGCCTCCAGTCAAGGAGGTTGTACCACCTTGGGACTTGTCTTTAGTTCTGCAAGCCCTTACTGCTCCTCCCTTCGAGCCTGCAGCTTCTACTGATTTAAAGTACCTTTCCTGGAAGACTGCCTTCCTGGTAGCTATCACTTCAGCCAGAAGAGTGTCTGAGCTTCAGGCTCTATGCGTCAAGCCGCCTTACCTTTCTTTCTTCCCTGATAGGGTGTGCCTCAGGACCAATCCTTTTCTTCCGAAGGTCTCTTCTGAATCCAATATTAACCAGTCAATCAATTTACCTGTGTTTTTTCCCAAGTACTCAAACAGAGGAGAATACAAATTGCATTCCTTGGATGTTCACAGACAATTACGTTTTTATATTAACAGAACAGCTGGTCACAGGAAATCAGATCAGCTGTTCGTCTCCTTTGCTAAATTTGCTCTGGGTAAAGCAGTATCCAAAGTCACACTATCTAAGTGGATTGCTAATTGTATTCTGCAGGCATATGACACTTCAGGTAGACCTGCTCCTCAGAGGGTTACGGCTCATTCTACTAGGGCAGTTTCCACGTCAGCCGCCTTTAAGTCCCGTGTATCATTGGATGATATCTGCGCGGCAGCTACTTGGGCCTCGCCTCATACTTTTATTTCTCATTACAAGGTGGATGTTGTTTCTAGAGGAAGAGCATCCTTTGGCTCAGCGGTGCTCCGAAACATCCTTCCATGATGGCCGCCCAAATTTCAGGTAGCTAGGGACTCTGTCCCACAGGTTGCAGACGAATGAAGTCTGCCTACTTCAGATTTAGAAGTTATGTACTCACCATAACGTTCCATCTGAGTAGGTGACTTCATTCGGATGCAACCATCCCCCCCTCCATCCCCCTGACCTTTATAGAGCGAGTATTTATGCTGTTTTAGTGTACTGTTGTCAGTATTTTTTTGGGCCAGAAACCACTCTTGTGGTAGATAGGCTACCAAGTGATTACCTCTCCCACGTCTCCCACTGATTAGCTAGTAGGCTTCCCTCCAATACAGAAAGGCTTTCTTTTTCAGAATGTTAAATTCTCGGGCTCATATGTTTTGACAAATTCTGAAAGCATGAGGAATGTTTTATCTGCAGGTTCTTCTTGCAAGGAAAAATTTGCTTTAAATAATTAAGTTTATTCTTTTGTACAGATCACTACTCATTGCTTAAAGTATGTCTATGACTCTTTTGATACTTTTCAGGGCTATGATCACTGGTACTATTTTTGAGGAGATTTGCATAGATGCATTCTCAGAACCTTGCAGATGATATTAAAAATGAAATTTTAGATTCTTGAATAGAGATTTAGTGCTTGGCCCCTCTGCTGCAGAGGTAATCAGCATTTCTCTACAAGGGTACTTTATTCTGGGAAGAATATTGTGTTACATAGACAAAAAAGTTAAATAAATTGTGTGATTTTTTTTTTTCCTCCATTTGTGTGAGCCAACATGTAAGATTTTGTTATTGGTTTATTTTTTCACATTGTGCAGAAAGGTCACGTTTTTATTATTTTGAGTGTACTTTTCCATGCTGTGGTGACTTCCACAGTAGTCAAAAATCTGCTGTTTCAGTGTCTGCAAACATTACGTTCCCCTCTAGTTCTGAATGAAGAACATAACTTTGGAGGTTCCTGCGGATATGATTGGCAATTTAACTGCTTTTATCATAGAACTGATTCGGCAAGTGACTGCTGTTGCGAGTTTAATTACACCAGCACAGAGACAAGGAATTGAGGTGGAGATTTCCCAAGGCATATATTCAGTGCAAGGTATGCCAATGATTTTCAAGTTCATGGGATGTAATAAGAGAAGGGCAACTAAATCAGTAAGTATCTAACAATCTTGAAAATTTGCTGGATAAAACTGTGGACTTGCGACCTTTAAACTACCAGAAGACATGGTGTAATACAGGTCTCAGTTTTGATGTCCACTTAAGAACATTTGAGAAGAAGTTATATCACTTTTAGTTGTTATAGTCTGATAATGCCTTCCTGAAAGTTGTAAAAAAGGTCATATACCCAATTTTGAAATTTTCCAGTAGAACAATAGAAAATTCTATTTCCACAAAGATCTGATAGTCTTATTTGACCACACAGGGTTGGAATTAATGGGTATTCTTATGAACCGCAGTAATCAGGAAGTAGAAACTTAATGATGGAGATTAAAAAGCTTGATAATGAGTTAAGGACTGACTTACTGTATGATATTAAGAAGTCTTGATATGATTTTTAATTAACTGGAACATAAAATAGAGTTAAGTAAATACTATGAGAAAACCAAAGAAACTAGAGAGGGACAGTAGTGACTATGCTAAAGAGAATGTATACCCTACTCAAAGCAGAGTAAGTTCAAATTTTCTTGATTCATCCAGCCTGAATATCAAAAGCAAATGTGATGACTTGGAAACAGTCAGACTGATAATGTGCCTTATGACAACTTGGATAGTTTTTTAGAACACCCACCATTAAGACGATCTAAAAGATTAGTGGAACTTACGACTTACTATGAGCGAAATTCCTGAATTATATCAGAAGCCAACTTACAATGTTCAGTATAGAGCACTGCGAAGAGAGAGGCAAATGAGGTTGGAGGTGAATTTAAAGCTATATGAAGATGACATGCAAGTAACAGAATGTGATGATTTAACTTATTTACAACTACAGTCAGCTGATGGTTCCCCTGTACATTTTGATTTATTTAAAAAAGGATTCACCTTCGTATCAGTAGGGAAGGTGGACTTTATTGATTTACTTAAATTATTATTATTTTTTTTTTGTGAGAAATATGAATTTAAAGTTGGTGTTTGCTGATAACACCATTGATGTTACTACTCAAAATAATATGTTTAGTGGGGGCGTGGCCAAGGATGAACACAGGATAGCAGCAGATTTCTTCAGCTCCACCAATTTCATTACACTGACAGGAATTAATTACTTAAAAAATTAATTTTTGAAGTAATTTTCTTTCTAAATACGTTTGTTTTATATAGTTCTTGAACTATATCTAAAAAAGAAAGGAAATCTTAACAATATTCCTGTCAGAAATCACTGTGGAAATTTTCCTGTCAGTTTATCAGTCTGAAATGAGTTCCAGTAAGACAAATTCTCAAGACTCCAGCATCAAGAAAGAACTTCAGTCTCTGATAATTATAATCCAGCAACATACTGATAAAATGGATAAAATGGATACTAAAATAGACACCTTCATAGAAAAAACTACAAAACAAATAGACCTGTTACATACAGACCTGCAACAACAGAAGATCCAGATGACAGGCATAGAAGAAGCTGTGAATGACATGGAAAATAGAATCCAAGAAGAGGAAATCAACATTGAGTTTCTGCTGAAACAAAATACACATTTACAAACAAAGCTGGATGACCTGGAAAATAGATCTAGGCGCAATAACATTAGGATTTTTGGACTGCCAGAAAATATTGAAGGTAACAATATTACTTCTTTTTAACAACTTGGCTCCCTAAAACTTTAGACTTACCAGAAGCATTCTCTTTTGGTATCGAAGAGCACATAGATCTATAGCTAATACTAACTCTAACAAAAAATATCCTAGATCAGTTATAGTTAGATTTCTATCATCTTTTGATAAAGAGATGGTTCTTAAATCTGCTTGGGCTAAAGCTCCTGTTAAGATTAATGAGACAACTGTGCGTTTTGACAATGACTATTCTTCCATGGTAATAGCTAAAAGAAAAGTTTTTCTGCCACTAATAAGGGAGCTTAAAAAGCACAGTTTAAAACATACCTTCTGTTTCCTGCCAAGCTTAAAATCTTCCTTCCTGATGGTCCTAAGGTTTTCGATGATTTAGACTCTGCTTTACTGTTTGTCAAAGAAAAAAGGATTTTGGATAAAATAGAAGAAATGGAATGGGCTAGTTCTTCATTAAAGAGATTGGCAACTGAAGCTTCGTGGAAGACTTCAGAGAAGAAGAAGAGACTAAAAACAAATGATTTGTTATATGTTTTTTCTCTCTCATCATTTTAGTTCATTATTAATCTTTTGAATATAGTTCCTGCATTTCCAGAAAGCCACAAATATTTTGGAAAAGATTTAATCAAAGTTATTCTCTATGTGCAAAGAAATGTTTTGTTTCATAACCAGTCAAAATACCTGAAGATTTAATGGCAAGCTGTGATTCAATTTGTTTCTCTTTCTGAAAAGAAGTAAGGTTAGTAATTTGATACATTTTTTATCTTTACCTTTTTTCCTTCTCCTTTTATTATTTTCTTTGTTTAAACAATGACATTCTATTTAGATTATGTAGTGGGTAAAGGGTGGGGAGGGCAGGGAGAGAACAGTAATGAAAATATCATTAATAGAATAATAACATATTTATTCCTTGTAAAAGTTTTTATAAGTTCTTCAAATGCTATTTCTAATTATACTTTCTTGATTATACTGCTTATGCTTGTTTGTAAATAATCTGTTATGCTTTAACTAATAATAATCAGAACTAAATAAGAGTAAATAATATGTTTTATTTTTAACTCTATTAATATAAACAGTAAATAACATTCCATTGTATATACTTCTTACAGCTTTCTCTTACATTTTTTATTTCTGCCTCACTCCCTTTTATTTTCTACTCTCTTTTTCTTATCTTTATTAATATATAGAAATGCTTTTGATTGTGTGGGCATAGTGAATAATAGGATTTGTATGAAAATTGAGTTGGGAGAAGAATGTTGAGTTTTATTGCTTGTTGGTAATTTTGGGCTTAATTTCACTTACATAGAGGCTGTAATGATCTGTGGAATACATTGTGAAGGTTTTGTCATGTTTAGATGCATTTACACTGCTAAATGAATGTTTGTCACTAGTTTTTAATAAGTTTCCCGCCAAAATGTTAAGAGAGACAATCTGAGATGTGGGCTGTCTCATGCACAGTGTTCATGAGTTACTTCAGAAGCTTCAGCTCACAGAATTCTCACAGAGAAACTGAAAGCAGTTAGTATAACCTTTCACATAGTTATCACACTGACACACCACAGATTCAGGAAAATACTCTATTCATAAAATATGCCAGTTATAATGAGTCTAAATGATGTAGTTTCTTGTAGTAAGTAAATGTCTTATTTTAGAAGGCATAGAAAATGAAACATTTATTTAAATGTTTTTGAAAATCTACTTAACAGCAGCATAATAATATGTGTTAAAAATTTGTGTTCCAAACATATACTTTACTATAACTCATTTAATTCATCTGATTGACAAGCATAAATAATCTTATAACTCTATTCTGGAAGTAATGTCATGTGATATATTTTAAAGCAGTAGGTTAGCATGATTGTAAAATCTGGTTACTAAAATGTGTTTGCTGTGCATTATTTTGTATAAAGCAGACATATTTATTCTAGGGACAGCAAGTAGGATCGTGCTCAACAAAGACACAACTCAGTGAGATCAGATATATATATATATATATATATATGTGTGTGTGTGTGTGTGTGTGTGTGTGTGTGTGTGTGAGTGTGTGTGAGTGTGATGGCTTTTTTTTTTATATAATAATGTAAGTGTTTCTGAGAATCTGCATAACTATCCAATATGATTTATAATAATTTCTATGAGTACAATATTTTACTCTATTGACAAAATGAATGTTTGTCACAAGTTTTAATAAGTTTCCCGCCAAAATGTTAAGGGAGACAATCTGGGATGTGGGCTGTCTCATGCACAGTGTCCATGAACTACTTCAAAAGCTTCAACTCACAGAATTCTCACAGAGAAACTGAAAGCAGTTAGTATAACCTCTGACCTAGTTATCATACTGACACACCACAGATTCAGGAAAAATACTCTATTCATAAAATATGTCAGTTATAATGAGTTTAAATGATGTAGTTTCTTGTAGTAAGTAAATGTCTTATTTTAGAAGGCATAGAAAATGAAACATTTATTTAAATGTTTTTGAAAATCTACTTAACAGCAGCATAATAATCTGTGTTAAAAACTTCTGTTCCAAACATATACTTTATTATAATTCATTTAATTCATCTGATTGACAAGCATAAACAATTTTATAATTATATTCTGGAAGAAATGTCATGTGATATATTTTAAAGCAGTAGGTTAGCATGATTGTAAAATCTGGTTACTAAAATGTGTTTGCTGTGCATTATTTTCTATAAAGCAGACAGATTTATTGTAGGGACAGCAAGTAGGATAGTGCTCAACAAGGACATAACTCAGTGAGATCAGATATATATGGAATAATATTTTTTTTACTATGGAGGAGAGACTTACAATTATTAAAATGATAATATTCCCCAAGATTTTATACTTAATACAATCAATAATACTTTCACCTACAAAAATAATTATCAAGAAACTGAATACACTAATGTTAAATTTCTTATGGGCACCTAATAGACCTAGGATTGCATTAAAGTAACATACTAATAGCTGGTCTCAAGGGGGTATTTCTTTTCCAGACTTTAATTTATATATTATCTCTTCTATTATAAAAGTTATTACTTTATTAATAGATCAGTCATATATCGCAAAATGGAAAGATTATTGGGAGCTAATTAGTATGCACTTCATGAAAATCTCCTTAACACATAAAAATATGATTGTAAATAACTCCATGTTGTGGTTGCTAAAGGAATTTTGTACTTCACCTATTACACCTAAACATATGGTTTGTTACCATTAAATATTATTATTAGTTATCGTAACTTTATATTCATGCACCCTAAGTATAGGGAATGGAATTTTATTGTATTCCCTATAATGTATACTCAGGGTATGCTTATGTCATCTACTTCTGAAGGAGCTCATTTAGCTATAGATAATGATCTAAAGTACTGGTATCAGCTGATATCTGATAATAAAGTTAAAAATCTAGATTTCTTAAAACAAGAATTTGATCTAAGAGAAATTTGCTGGTTAGAGGTTCAGATCTTTAGACAGCATCTCATTGATAGAATAGATCTAATGTCTATAACAGTTAAAGAATCTATTCCAAAACTGATTGATTACTTGATATTAAATTTACAGCATAAAGTTTCTGATAAAGGTAAACTTTCATATATACATAAAATTATCAGACAAGAAACTTTTTACAGTGTAGATTCATACTGGAATTATTTCACCTCTATTAATGGGGACCTACCAACTCAACAAGATAAACAATATATATTGGAATCTGCTTATAGAACTACATCTTCCATTGTCTGGAGACCTTATACATGGAAATTTTTACATAGATCTTTTTATACACCTTTGATGATGAATAAAATAAATAATAAAGATAATCTATGTAAGAGATGTAATGTAAAAATTAATGCTGACTGGGCTCATATGTTTTATGACTGTATGAAGTTGAAAGAATACTGGAAGTCAATTAATGAATTTTTGCAGGCTCTTTTTACAGATAATTTCATTATTTCTAAGTCTCTTATATTATTCAACACACCTGTACCTCAATGTGTTAAAAGATTAAGCTTCCCTTGTTATGGTCTATCCTAGCAGTGGCCAGGAAAATAATAACTAGAAATTGGATTTCAGATACACCTCCTTCGTTCAATGAATTTAAAAATGTTATGAATATAATGTGCCATATGGAAATAAGCACAATTAGAATGAGAACAACTAGAAAAACATCATATTATATTGTATGGGATAATTTACAAAATTTGTTAAAAAAATTCTAATTTCAATAGCACGGTATTTTAGTTTAATTAATTGATCTGATTGTAGTGGATGTTTTTGTAAATACTTTAGTTGTTTTGTTGAATATTATAATAATACCTATTTTTAATTACTTTTATAAAATTGTTATGATATTTCTCTTATATGTTAAAACAATAAACCTGTTTTGAAAAAAAAAATAATATGTTTAAATGTAAAGGGACATTTAATTCATCAGTTACATGATTTTTTCTTGTTTTGTATTGATTGTCTGTTTGAGGCAGTATATTCTAAAGAAATCTGTTATGTTACATAGACAAATGTGTTAAATAACTTTTTGTGATTTTTCTCCAGTTTGAGTGAATGTTTGTGTTATTGCTTTCTGACTTTTACCACGGGGAGCATTTATTTCATGGAAGGATGTTCATCACCAGCATGGATATTTTGTGGACAGATCCTTAGGGAAGGCTATGAGTTATTTAGTTCTTTGTCTCCCAGCTGTATAGGTCAGAAACATCCAAATTACCATTGTAAGGTGACCAGCTAGTTGCACAGAATTTTGTTAGGTTACCTGTAAAGCCAGAGGGATACCAGACTATAAAAAGTGACTAGGAATGGGATATAATTGTCCTTTCTTATTAAACTGCATTACACTATTGCCACCTTTACAGGCTGCAGTGATGCGGCGGTTAGTGTTTTCGCCTCACAGCAAGAGTTTCTCCTGTTCGATTCTTGGCTGGAGCGCCTTCTGTGTGGAGTCTGCATGTCCTTCCTGCAGTCGAGTGACGTTTAAAGACATGCAGGTAGGTGTATGTGTGTGAATGTGTGTGCCTTCTTTGAAGGTTGGGTGTCGGGCTGGAAACTCGGAAAAGCCGAAAGACAAACAACAACAACACTATTGCTATCTTTGTTGACTTTGTTTCAGCACTGCTTTAATTTCCAGTATGTATGTTTCCTGTGTCCTGAAAACATGTGACCTTTTCTCTTTTAAACGAGAATGGAATTGAGAGGATGGAATCTATGAAATGTGTATTTGAACTGCAGAGTGTAGCTTTCTGCAGTTTCTTGCAAAGGATATAACTTCTTGCATATAATTAAGTCATGCAGGGTTTAGAGATAGGAATGCCAAGGTATGTTAAATGTTAAATTACTGTTTACTTTAAAGGGCTAGATAGTTAGAGGTGAGAAGCTCTTAGTCTGCAAATGCATTAGTTTAGGACAGTGGAAAAACTGTATTGATTACACCTGTTTTTTTTTGTGTGTGTTTTTTTTTTCTTTCAGAAAGAAAGAAGTGTAATCTGATATAATGTAATTATGTAGCCTGCCAGGGAAGGAAATTGTGTAATCTGATGAACTTTGGGTTTCTGTACAGGAGAGATGAGCTACATGGATCTGAAGCCATAGTCTGCTGAACATATTGAAGCAATCATTTCCATGTAAATTTGCTGTCTGCAATTTTACCTTGTATCTTTAGGAACTTAAAATACTAAAGGGCTAGTAATGTTTAAATTAGCATTTGTTGGATTTAGCTTAGATTGAGGTTTTATTAAATATTCCTGACTGCAAACTGACTGTTTTTTTTCTTTTTCTGTGGATTGTTTAATCTCTGTATATTTAATATGTATCAGCACTGATTTATTGTATAATTAGTTTTATGTATGTCTAGATCTTGTAGCTAGTGTTTATTATTTATGTATGAATTATTGTTATTTATTGTTTGAGAATTGTTATTATTTAGCACTGCAGGCTGATAAAGCTGGCTTCCACCTTTGGTTAGCCAAATTGCACAAGCCTTCTACCAGTGAAATGATATTAATTTTTATAATTTATGTTTGGCTAAGTCTAGAGTGGTAGGTAGTAGGTGTCTGTGATACCTGGCTATTTCTAAAGTGTTGACAATGCTATCATGCCCGGAAGAAGGCTGAAAGGATTTGAACTCTGCTAGCATTCCTTGAGAAGTGTGTGTGTGCATGCGCACGTGCTCGTGCACGTGTGTGTGTTTTAAAGTAGTAATTTGTTTGCAGAGCATTTAGTTTGGATAAGGGACATTTAAATTCACAGTGGCTCACAGAAATAACTGTGAGAAAGGGTCCTGACTTGCAATGCTGAAAACTGAGCATTGTTAAGTAGTCAGTGCCTCATCCGCATCTTGGTGTGAATGTTTGAAGGCCGTACCCAGGACTGCAATGCCTATTTCCTTTATGATCTGCCAGTCAGGTTGCATTTCGTGAATTAGCTATTGAATCATTTTACATGTATTTTTCTTTACTTTACTTTAACCTGTTTGGTACAAGTAGGATGTCCATCCATATCACTGTTGAAGTATTCCTTACACTAGGGATTCCTGAGTCTATATCATATCATCAAAGGTAACTCAGTAAACCTCTGTTTGTCAAACCCAAAACAGTCAACATTCACATCAGCGAATGTTTTACACAGGGGAATGGAATTAGTTGACCAGCATGGTGACTGCCACACATACCTCACTGTGTCAAACCCACCCAGGTGAGGGACTCCACCCCACACCCCCCTTAACGATGTATACCAACTCTGAGATCACACTACTGTGAGGAAAAGGACAAATTTCCTGATGTTGGTCAACTGATTCCATTCCCTGTGTAAAATATTATCTGATGTGAGCGTTCACTGTTTTGGGTTCGACAAACAGAGGTTCACTGAGCTGAACCTTCGATTTATATGATATAGACCTGATCCCCCCCTGCCAAGGGTAGCCTGATATCTGGTCTGTATACCAAAGCTTCAGGATTACTAGTACATCATATGTCACATATATGCTCCCTGCTCACTGTGTAGGGCATAAAGTTGATGTATGGACGTACCTTCTTCAGAACTTCTTTGCCATTAGTATGAACACCATCTTCGATTGTCGGTCTGAACATTCCTTTGTCTGCTGGTTACTAAGCCGTTTCAGATAAGTGCTCCATTGGGGTATTTATTATTATTTTGGTTTTATTTCCTTTTGTTGTGAGGTTACATGTCATCCAGAAAGGGCAAATCCACACACAAGCGAGCAGGAACACAATCAGAGACCACTTCGTAAAATAAGCTGGTAATTAATAAATCCAAATGAAATGTTAGCGCTTTCGGCTAAAACAATGTTCTCTTCTCTTTATCCATCTACCTTGAGAAACAACGTCTTAAGATTTTGGCACAAGGTACAATGGCACAATTGTCCCAGCTTGAAGGTTAGCTGTCTGCCGAGAGGAAAACCAAGAAAGATAGGTCAGATTTTGCTGCTGTACCACGTCCCCCAGATGTGTCTCTCAAGGTTGATGAAAGCCTGATGAATCGTCTTGTCATTTCATTGGAGTCCTCTGCTGTGACCACTTCAGAGGCTGGCGTGGATCCAGTATCTTGCATGTCCTCGGAGGCTCTGCAGACATCCATAATGGATGCTAAGGAGTGGGGGATCCGCGGCTGATAATATCCAAGGGCCTGAGGGTTGTTTCATAGATTCTTGTCGGAGAGGAGATTGCTACTGTGTTGATTGAGTGCAGGCAAGGATATGAACCCCCTAAGATCTTTAGGGCTGAAGTCATCTTTTCACAGAAGCAGAAAACATAACATTTCCCCTGCTCCTAAGGATCATTAGCATGAGTGGCATCATTTTACACAAGGGTTGTTTAATGTATTAATGGCCTTGAAGCCCCCACAGGAAATTTCTGCCCCCCCCCCCCCCACATGGTCTTTTAATCCTGTTAAGAGGCCTAGAGAGCAGGACTTTGCTGATGAGGAACTCAACTCTGAAGAAGAGTCTTTCGCTTATTCCTCTCAGATTCCTTTTCCATTAGAATATGGTTCTGAGGAGGAAGACTTTGTTAGTCCACATTCTCCTTTTGAAGAACGTTCCTTTGAGGAAACTATTTCTCAGATGATGAAATCTTTTAAATGGAACTGTACCCAGGTTTCTGATGTCCAGGAGAGATATTATGAACTCCTCCATATGGAGTCTCCTAAGCCTTCTGCTCTCCCTTCAGATCTTGCTGATTTGTTAGACACTTTTTCATCAGCTTCTTAGGCTCCTGACTCTCAGCCCACAACTCGTAAAAACCTGATAGGTTTTATAAGGTAGCAGATGAGTTTAAATTTCTTTACAAATGTCCTCCTGCTGATCCTTCTGTTTATTTTTCTTCAGACAAACCTTCCAAACTGTTACCTTCCACTAAGTTATTTCCTTTTGACAAGGACAGTAGAGCCATGGAAAGGTTAGGCAAAAAGGTGCATACTACTCTGGTATTTTGGGCTATTAACCACCAGACCCATATGACCAGGTGTATTTTAACTGTTCTCTCCCAGGCTTTTCAGGATGTTTCTGACCTTCCTGACTCTGAGGGGAAGGATTTGGCCTTCTGTTTGTTGGGTTCCTCTTCTCAAGTAGCCCGTCATTCTGTTAAATGTAGTTATGATGTAGCTGATGTTTTTTTACAGCCTCTTTTTTGGTTCTGTATTAAGACCTTATTCTTGGCTTCACCTCCAATCTTTGCCTGATAATATTAAGGCTAAATTGATGGCTACTCCTCTTGACAACAAAAATCTATTTGCTTCTGCTGCTGCTGAGCTTTTTAAGTCTTTTCAAGAGAAGGGTAAGGCCTTGCAGGAATTAAAACATATTTTTGTTTTCCATGTTCCCACATTTCAGAAGCATTATCCTACAAAGCCTGCCTTTTACAGAAACAGTAACACCATCCTCGCAAAGGTAAAAAGGGCTCTAGAAGAGATCTTCCTGCTAAATCTGCTCAGACTCCTACAGCTCAGAAGGCTCCTTTTCCAGACAAATTAGGTAATGTCTGACTGTCTTCTTTCCTGCCTCCTAAGTCAAGTTCCTTTCTCTCTTCATCTTTCTCTGTCTCTTCACAATTGGTTATTCACTCCCTCCCTCCTCCTCCTCCTTTTTCTTTTTTCTTTCTGGATGCACATGTTCCTTCTTACTCCCTGGAAAGTTGTTCCTCCTGGGGTTTTTCAATTCTGAGGTAAGTCACCTTTATGTCCTACACCATGAGTGGGAAGCACATATGTGAGGTATAACTAAGTAATAATTCTGAGGCTTTGGTAACTGAATATCAGGCTAACCTTGACAGGGGATGCCTAGTGTAAGGAATACTGCAACAGTGAAAGGAAGGACATCTACTCTTATGGTAAGATTTTGCACAACTGTACTTCTGACTTGAGGAACCATCCCTCTGGGATCCAGTAGACCTTTTGGGATAGTGAAGTAGATCCAAGGGCTGTAGCCCTTATCCCTCATGTTATTGGGTGGTTCACTGGTTAGCAATTGGCCAATAACAATGACAGAGGTTCTGCCTGTGACATTGTGGTTGTCAGTGGTATGATTTAAACCCCCATCTCTGCATGTCATCTGTCACATTTGGTGGTGTGATGGAATATATTATCATCATCAGCCCCCCCCCCTTTCCCATTTTCTACATGGGGTCAGTCTGTTGTGTCAGTTTTGGCATCTCTGTCTACTGAATGCTACTGTCCTTCCTTTTTCGACACTCATGCCTGACTGTTGCAGGTCTTCTGTCACATAATCCATCAACCTCTTTAATGGACACCTCCTTTTCTTCTTGCCTTCTCCCTATCCCAGATCGTCTTCATCAGATTTCTTTGGCTTTTCTGCATGTCTGAATCACAGTAATGTGTTCCCTTTGACCTTTTCTGCAATTGGATCTACTTTGGCTTCTGATTTGATGTTCTCATTTCTTTCTGTCCCACATCCTACCACTTGACTCAGGCATTTCATCTCCATCACCTCTAGTTTCCTCAACTGCTCTGTCTTTACTGCCCAAGTTGGCATTTTCCTGTCATCCACTACCCGTTACTATTTGTCATTTTCTACAGCCCCTCTGATTTTAGCTTTGACTTCTTTATTCAGACTTCCCTTCTCCTGCACCACCCTTCTCAGATACTTGAAGCTGTTAACCTGTTCCACTATTTTACCTTCCATCTCTATTCTCAGCATCTTCTGGTTTCCCCCATTTGCAGCCATTATAACTGTCTTATCTGTACTCATTTTCATCTTATGTCCCTTCAGTTTTGCATTCCATTCCCCTTTCCTTTGCTGAATTTCTTGCTCAGAGTCTGCCCGTAATGTTACATCATCTGCATAAAACAACTTGATCTGTCCACTCTGACATGCTTGCTAATGCAGTCCATCACCACTATGAACACTGAGAGCTCAGAGATAAATCCTGATACACACCCACTCCCACTTAGAACCCCTCTGTGAGCATGAACAATGCTCTTACTTAAGTCATTAGGTCCTTGTACAGAGCTTGCACTAATTCTGTCAATGTTTCTGGGACTTTGAACCATCACACGACTGCCCAAATCACCTTTCTTGGGACCTTGTCATATGCTTTTTGCAAGTCTAGGAATGCCCAGTTGGACTCTTTCCTCATCTCTAGCTTCTTCTCAACCATCTGTCTCAGTGCAGATATCAGGTCAGTTGTGCTGCATCCTGATTTGAATGTGAACTGCTCACCTCCCATCTTACTTTCTACTACTCTGTGTATTTGTTAATCAATCATCCTCTCCTTAACTTTTATGCAGTATGACAGGAGTTTGATACCTCTGTACTGTCCTTAGTTGTGAATTTTTTATGCAATATGACAGGAGTCTAATATCTCTGTTCTGTCCACAGTTGTGAATGTCCCCTTTATTCTTGAACACTGGCATTAATATGCTTATTCTCCAGTCATCTGGGATATCTGTTTCTCTCCAAACTGCTACGTGTACCCCCAGGAGCCATTTCTCCCCATCTCACCCAACATTCTTAACATATCTGCTGTGACCTCATCTGAGCCTGCTGTTTTCTATGACTTCATTTTCCTTAGTGCCGTTCTTGCTTCTTCTATGGTGGGCACCTCCTCTTCTCTCACTCTTCTCTCATCATAGGCTGTGTCTAGAGCAGTACAGCTCCTATGAAGTTTTCTTCATTCAGAAGCTGCTGGAAATACTCCTTCCATCTGCCTTTAATGTCCTGTGGACTGGTGAACAGGTTGTTGCTGTCATCACTTATGAAGGGTGTGTCTGACTACTTTCTTTGTCTTTCTGTTTTTGCCTTGCAACTTGATGTAGTTTCTTTGTGCCATCTACTGAGTCATTTTCCAGAAGCTAGTAGAGTGCCTCGGATGCCTTGTTCTTGCTATTGCATATCCATTCTTAGCTTCTTTGTTAGCCAATCTTTATTTCTTCCTAACCTGGTTTGTATTTTTTATCTCCCACTTTTGTCATGCACTCTTCCTTACTTTTGATGATTTCCTGGACTTCTGTATTCCATCAGCTTTCCTTACATACTTTATTTCTATACCTGGCTCAGCCACATATCTGTTCTGTAATCTTCACACATGCTGATTTGAGGGCTTGCCATTTTTCTTCAACTCCATCTATTTCCTCTTCTTCTTGAGGTGCTGCAGCCCTAAGTAATTCCTTGAGCACTTCTGCTGTCTCTTCAGTCAGTGTCCAGGTCTTCAACCTAGTCCCTGATTGCCTTAGAGACTTCTCTGACCATTGGTTGCAGCTGATTGTGGCAACCAGTGGTTTATGCTGTGGGCCTCTTGTTTCACTAGTGATGAGTTTGCAGTCACTGATTTTATCCCAGTGCCCTTTCCTCACTAGGAGGAAATCTACCTGAGTTGCATGCAGGCCACTCTTGTATGTGATCTTGTGACTGTCTCTGCTGCTGAACCATGTGTTAGCCACCATCAAGCCATTTGCCAGAGAGAAGTCTAGAATGTCCTTTCCTTCTTTATTTCTGTTGCGCCACCTGTTTGGACTGAAGCAGTCCTTATATTCTGTTCTTTTTGTCCCAATATGTGCATTCAGGTCCCCATGGTCAAAACCAATTTATGTTGTCCTGTTTTATTAGGTAGGTCATGCGACTACAGGATGAATGCACTATTTTCCTTACTGTCACAACCTTGCTGTGAGGCATAGGCTGAGATTGACTACTGCCCTATCCTTACATTGGAGTCTGATTGCTATGAGCCTATCACAAATTCCGATGACATCCCTCACTGTCTTCTGAAGCCTCTCCTTCACTAGTTCCACACCATTTCTAGCTGTCCTCCTCCTGAGTAGTAAATTATGGATCCCAAGCCAGCTGTCTTTGCTGCACTGCCCTTAGTTTGTTTTCTGGATGCATAGGATGTCCACCCTCCTCCTTACCATCATGTCATCCACTTTCAAGCACCATCCTGTCGGTGAACCTACATTAACTGTAGCTATTCCTAGTTCATGTTTGGCAGGTTTATTGGTCTTATGTTCAGTTTTTGCTCAACAGAGCCATCCCAGGTAACCCAAGCTGGACAACAGGACACCTGTAGATTATTGATCCAGAGCTGCTGGGCTTTATGGCGGGGAGACACTGGCCAATAAGGACACATACATTGGTGACGATACTGGATGTGACATTATTCAGCCAAAAGCAGTTTTGTTACCAAAGGTATGTGCATACCTTTTCAGCCACAAGGCAAAATATATGGAGGCTTGGTTATGCACAGCATTTGTTTTGTTTTATTTTTTTAAGTCATTTTAGTAACAAACAGAAATGAGTTCTTCTGATAACTATGCTAAAATGTCATTGGAACAGCTGACAAAGCAGTACAGAGCAAAATGAATCCAGCATGCTATTATGTCGCAAGATGAGATGATGTCAGCTTTTGTGCATCTGAAATGCAGTGGAAACAACCTAGCAGGCACTATGTGTATATGGGAGGCAGAGAAAGGGCACCTTCAAAGCCCAGGTGGCATTACACAGACTGGTACTTGTAATAAGACATATGGAACTCAGAATATTGTTGACTTTAGGACATACCATTGTACTTTGCAGAGGTGTGGTAGGTGCTGACTTTAATGACATTCTGAGTGGGCTGTCAATTAAAAGTGTGGCACATTTTTTAAAATCTTATTCTGATTTTGTACTTTTTGAACATTAAAAAGTTTAAGAAGATTAAAATAAAAAAATGAAATTCTAATGGATGGCGTTATTGACTTAATGTCAATGAAAGATGACCAAACACACATCCAGCAAGGGGGCTGCTGCCCCTCTGCATCTTCTGCTATACATAGTTTTATATGCCTTGCAGTGTTTGGAGGCTGTGAGGGACATAAGACCCCCAGTGCATGTTACACTGTTTTTTTTTTTGTTGGTGTTGTTTTTTGTTTTTTTTTTGTTTTTTTTTTAAATTTCATTTTCGTAAACCTGATTCACATCAACATTAACTCATTCCCTCCAATGGGGCTGTGGAAGTTTTCACTGTAACTTCCATTGGGCATAGCTTAAGGTTTTTGATAGAATCAAATTATGTGCTTACATTTCAAACAAATTTTCATATCTCTTGGAACCGTAAGGGTAACTAAAGAAGTGTAAATAGCAAAATCTTCATCAAAAACTATATTTGTACTGCTAGTATTCTTTAGGTTCTAGGTCTTTAAACTGGATTTTATAAATCACAGAAATGCAGTAGCTATTAAGTTTGTGATATTTTGTAATCAACTTAAAATATCTCAACAACGACTCCACGCGAATTCTGAGAGCAGCATTTTGTTTTTCCAGCTGAGAGCTTTCATATGATGCTAGACGGTCCTGTATGTGTTAGATGGCTGTTAAGATATTTAGAAAAATATGAAATTTATGCCAATATAAAGAGATATCACAAGAACTGTTAACATCTTTTTATCTGCACAACATGTATGCCAGATATCAATATGGTTGTGTTTGCCATTGTGTAAGCTTTAAGAAAATATCTTATACTAACTTGTATGTAGCATGGTGTTGGAATTATTAATGCAAATGTGCATAAGCAATGTTTAATGCCTAGAAGCATCAGTAGGCTGTAACTTCAGATGCACCTGGAAGCATCACTCAGCTGTAATGAGTTAATGTGTTGAAAATTAAGAGGTCTGACATTATAAGGTCAGTCCATGTCACTCCAAGTGTGGTTCGCTGTACATCCTGGTGTGTCGTAATATAAACACCAGAACTCACAGCAGCTGACAAAATGCAGCTGGAGGTGGAAAAATGGAAATGGTGTATGTGCAAGAAATGATTGTCCTTCTTCAGAGATATGTGACCCATGAGGAAGGGAAAAGACAAACCCTAGAGGCCCAGTCAATGCAAACATTTACCACAGTGTAAAGGGATGATTTTAATAGTTTTTTTACAGGTATTTAAAAATATATGTAATCAGCACCAAACAGACCAAGGACAGTAGATGAGTTTTTTAACTGCTTTGCTTATGGATAAAGCAATGCATGTATGCACTTCTAAATTTGGTGATACTGATTGTTTACATTTTGCTAAACATAAAGAATGTGTACTTGTTTGTTTTAAGCTGACTTCAAAAATGTACAGAAATTTAGAGAGCATAAAAGAATGGCAGATGACAGTACAACTGACTTTAACACTTATTTTCATAGATGGATGAGTGTATATATAAGATGTTGGAGATGATTGCAGAACTTTTGGTCAAAGACCAAACCCCGAGCACTCGTCTTATATGCCAGGCAAAAAGTGATCTCTATAAGTGGTCAGTGTGCAGTTCTAGTATGGGGGATTGATGGTGAAAGCAGTATTTAGGAAGCAGTACATATTCTGTTAGTGCTTTTGGAGCCAAGTTGCATTTTGTGAATTGGGTAGTGAATCACTTTTGTGTGCACTTTTCTTTATTTTAACCTGTTGGGTACTGTAGATCAGAGCGTGTGTATGTACCTTAAGAAGCATTTCCAGATGTAAGCTGCATATAAATAGTGAACATGCACAGGCAGCAGTGCCATTTTTGAGAGAACAGCCAGAATCTTAACATGTATGAGTGTGGTAGTCAGTCTGTTTATAAGTTTACTTAAGTTTAAGTTACAAGGCCTCATTTCTAATGCGTTTGTCTGTAATAAAGCTGCTTGAACTGAACCAACGAATGTTCGATTGTTTTATCCTGACCAGACAGACGAGCGACATGATATCAGAACCAGGATTAGAAGGGAGAAACTTCTTCAAGCTATGAGGCGCAGAGTCGAAAGCGAAAGCAGACTAAGCAGGTTGAGTGAAATAGAGCTCAGACAAACAAAAAAGGACCAGAAACAAGCTAAAGGTAAAGAAAACTGCACAAATGATTTATTTGGCAAAGAAAATGAAATGGAACATTTGTAAGGCACAAAATGCATTATTAATCAAACGAGTAGCACAAAACATGTTATTAATCAAACAAAAGGCACAAAACACATTATTAATTAACTACAAATGAAAAGCTGGCTTAGAGCGAAGCAAGCAGTTAACTTCTGTGTGATATCCAATTTCCAAAGACAGCACTTCGATGCAATGGTAAAAAGACAACTCTTCGATGCAATAGTGAACAGATAACTTCTTTATTTGTACCAAACAATTTCAGACAAGCGCTTTCGCTAAAACTAGCTTCCTCAGGTCTATATGAAGTAACACAATCAAAATGACTGCTATATATACACATGTCTCACTATCAATTAAATTAAATGAATCATCTCATTTTGCATTTAAAAGGGAAATACTCAAAAATATATGTCATGTCTATCAAATATATGTTCTGACAAATTCTTACGATCATGTATACACACAAGATTAAAAACAATGCATTGATATAAAGTAATAAAAATAAATAATAAATGGATATCTATGCATGTACTTATATCTGTGTATGTGTATATTGATGTAATACATTTCTGATAGTGTCTTATAACTCATATATATATAAGTCAACAATAATATGTAACAATAATATATAACATATAACACATGATAAAAAAATCCCTTCTATTCGATCCCACATATTGAAAAATATATATAATATAAGTGGTCAGTGTGCAGTTCTAGTATGGGGGATTGATGGTGAAAGCAGTATTTAGGAAGCAGTACATATTCTGTTAGTGCTTTTGGAGCCAAGTTGCATTTTGTGAATTGGGTAGTGAATCACTTTTGTGTGCACTTTTCTTTATTTTAACCTGTTGGGTACTTTAGATCAGAGCGTGTGTATGTACCTTAAGAAGCATTTCCAGATGTAAGCTGCATATAAATAGTGAACATGCGCAGGCAGCAGTGCCATTTTTGAGAGAACAGCCAGAATCTTAACATGTATGAGTGTGGTAGTCAGTCTGTTTATAAGTTTACTTAAGTTTAAGTTACAAGGCCTCATTTCTAATGCGTTTGTCTGTAATAAAGCTGCTTGAACTGAACCAACGAATGTTCGATTGTTTTATCCTGACCAGACAGACGAGCGACATGATATCAGAACCAGGATTAGAAGAGAGAAACTTCTTCAAGCTATGAGGTGCAGAGTCGAAAGCGAAAGCAGACTAAGCAGGTTGAGTGAAATAGAGCTCAGACAAACAAAAAAGGACCAGAAACAAGCTAAAGGTAAAGAAAACTGCACAAATGATTTATTTGGCAAAGAAAATGAAATGGAACATTTGTAAGGCACAAAATGCATTATTAATCAAACGAGTAGCACAAAACATGTTATTAATCAAACAAAAGGCACAAAACACATTATTAATTAAACAAAATGTTCAAAACCATGATATTTGATAAAACTAGAAGAGATATTCATGTGGGGCTCAGAATTACCTTTGGTTTGCATAATGAGCATGTTTAAAGTAAAATGAGTACAAGAAAAGTGTAATGAGCATGATAAGAGATTAAAAGGGCATAATAAGTATAATAAAAGGGCAAATTAAGCTTAAGGTGAGCAAGGCGACTGCATGTTTTTTAGTAAAAGACCGTGTTTGGGCACAAACAACATTTTTGTATTGACCGAAGCCATTCAAAGCATAACTACAGTTGTTCAAAGTATCTCAGAGTGTGCAGAGTGTTTGCAAGAGTGTATGCTTTATTACGGTGCAGTTATTTCAAAGAGTTTGCTTTGTGCAAAGTAGTTACATTGCAAAGTGCAGTCAAATTACAGCTCTTTCAAAAAGTTTATTTTGCTGTGTGCATTTATTCGCAGTGCCATCATTTCAGAGTGTTTCTTACACTGCTCTGAGTTATTTCACAAAGTACAGGCATTTTGAAAGGTTCTTGTGCTCTGTACAGTTTATTTGCAAAGTGCATTCATCTCGAAGTATTTATTACTCCGATTACACTGATAAGGACTGGTTTCACAAAGTACAGTGACATCAGAGTGTTCTTGTACTACGGAGACTTATTTGGCAAAGTGCAGTTATTTCAAAGAGTTTGTTGTCCTATTGAACACAACAAGTACTGGCATAAAGTTCTGGCATATGTATATATATATATATATATATATATATATATATATATATATGTATATATATATATATATATATGTATATATATATATATATATATTTATTTATTTATTTATTTATATTTGTGTGTTCATACATAATTCCAAGCACCTTCACTACTGTGTATTGATATGACAGAGGCATTTTGCAGACCAAGTCCACTTGTGTTTGATCATAATATAGCAGAGAACTGGAGAGTATTTGTGTAGGAATACAGTGTTTTCATATAAGCTTTTTCTGACAAATATGCACATAAAAAGGCATTAATTTTGCTTAACTTAGCTGGGTCAGAAGCTATTGAAAGAGAGCGTTAATTTGTATATGCACCAGAAGTATATGCAGGAGATGGACAGACCGCCATATTGTGGTGCTGGCTGAATCAAGGGAAGACCCCGATACTTAAAACGTAAATTTTGGGAAATGTGCAACTCTCATCCAGATGTTACATTAGAGAGGTACTTATTTTATACAAGAGACCAAAACCCAGCTGAAACTTTTGCAGCTTGCATCATTGACTTGAGAAATAAAGACAAAACTTGCAGATTTGGTGACTTGAAAGATCAGTTAATAAAGGACAGGCTTGTGTGTGGTGTTAATAGTGCCGCAGTGAGAAAGATTTTGCTTCGTGACAGTTACTTAATGTTGAGCAAAGCCAGAGATTTGTCAAATCCATGAGCTCACAGAAAGGCACAGAAGTATGCTTGCAAGTGATAAGGGCATGGTTTCAGCAGCCTCTAGAGCAAACATAGACAGCATGCAACACGTGGCAAATAGAAACAGGTCTAAGCACATGGCAGCAGCAACCCCTGTGGGTGTGGCAGAGAGACCCTTTAGCTTTCTAGCAAGTTCCAAGACTAGCTCAGTAAAAAGGGCAGGCTCAGTGTAGTATAAGAGTGAGTCAGCAAAACCCAAGTCAAGTCTCATTGTTAACTGTTGTAACTGTGGAGCCAGTCATGAGTCTAAAAGAGAGAAGTGCTTAGCATTTGGTCAGCAATGCCACAAGTGTTAAAAATGGAACCATTTTCAAAGGTTTTGTAAATCAAGCAAGCCTCATTCAGTTATTAAGAAAGGTAATTTAAAAAAGCAAGTTTATCATGTAGAAAGTTGCAACCCTACTTTCTATGTAGATGGTGCATCAGTCGTCAGTGAAGAGGTTAATGCAGTAGATTTGTTGGCCAAGAATGAAGTATTTTGTACTGTTCTGTTAAGTGGTAAACCCACAGAGCTCAAAGTAGACACTGGTTCAAAGTGTAATGTAATGTTAGCAGAAACATTTGCGAAAGTGAGGGCTGGTGAGCAACTTAATTTGGGCAGTTGTCCAAAGCTTGTTGCTTATGGAGGTAAAGAGATTCAAACCGAAGGTTCAGTAGTACTTTCATGCTATTCGGCTGGGAACAGTTACAGCTTGCAATTTTATGTAGTCGAAAGACTTGTGCAGTCATTATTCGGTCTCAGATACAGTTTGAGATTGAAACTGCTTTCTTTTACCAAGAAGTCTATTATGTAAGCATGTGTCCCAGTTCAAGCTTCAGTGATGCTATTTTCTCAGAGTATGCTGATATGTTCAACGACAAGCTAGGCAAGCTTCCAGTTTGTACTCCAAGAAGTTAGACCCAGAGGTCAGTCCAGTGGTCAGACCAGCAAGGAGAGTTCCAATAGTTATGCAGGACAAAGTCATGGTCCAGTTAGACAAAATGGTGCAGCAAGGTGTGATTTGTCCAGTAAGAGAACCAACTGAGTGGGTATCTTAGGTTCATAGGTTCATACTAGGCTATCTGCCCTAGGGCATTTATAAGCCTAGCCAGAATGTGTTTGGCTTTCGCCACCCATTTTAAATTTATTTTGCTATGCCCTTTTTCGAGGTTAGTATACTGTGCCTCTGTCTAACAGTGACACAGAAGTGATACCCGGGGTAAACCTACGATCTCCCATCCACTCATCAAGATTCCTCTTGAAGAGAGTCAATGAGGGACTCTACCTAACCTGGACTGGGATTTTATTCCAGAGTGAAGGGAGCCTCTGGGTTATGAATCTGTCCCTCCAGCATGTCCTATTTATTTCAGTGCTGGGGTTCAAGTCTCTCGAGCGCGTAGCTCGATGGGATTTGGATTTTCTGAGGTGCAGCATGTCCATTAATTCCGGGTTGGACATCGCCTTTGAACAGGCGGTATGCCACTTAGTAGAGCTGGAGTTTCTTTAACCGGGCAGCATATGGCATGTGTTTGAGCCCTTTGATCCTCTTGGTGAGGTACTTTTGGGGTCTTTCCAGTTGCTGCAGGTGTCTGATAAGGTACATCCCAAAGGTTCATTGTACTCAATTATGGGCCTGATGAGGGATGAGTAAAGAGGCACGATGACCTCCCCTGATCTAGATGTGAATCCCTTCATGATTAGGTGGGCTATATAAAATGTTTTTCTAACCACTTTGACCACGTGGTTGTCAAATGAGAGATTGCTATCAACTTGGGTCCCCAGGTCCCTAATTACTTCTTCTGTACTTAATGAATTACCACCTATGTGGTAATTTGTGGGCACTTTGTTTTTGCCAAAGGGGATGACTATATACTTTTTGGCATTTAGCTTGAGGCCATGGCTCTGGCACCAGTTGTCTGTTTCTATGAGGCCCTTTTGGAGGATGCTTGTGTCGGCTGGAGGGTCGATTATGGCGCCCAGTTTGCAGTCATCTGCGAACTTGGTCAGCCACAGTCCTTCCGTGTTGGCCTGTACCTCCGAGAAATATATGCCGAACAAGAGAGGTCCCAGGACTGAGCCTTGTGGGACACCACTTGTAACTGGTTTGGAGACTGACATGGCTCCAGCAATTCTAACCATGTGGGTTCTGTCCTTGAGCCAGTTTGCAATCCATCTAGTGACATAGGGGTTTATATTTAAGTTGGTGAGCTTATCTATAATGCCCGAGTGGGGTATTGTATCGAAGGCTTTTGCGAGGTCCAGGTAGGCTGTGTGGACCACCTTCCCCTCGTCAATGGCCTTGGTGACTGTTTCAAAGAAATCAACCAGGTTTAAGAGGCAGGATCTGCCCTTAACAAAGCTGAACTGGGTAGGATCCAGTGTCTGTAGGTCCCCAATATCTTTATTTATGAGGTCCATGATGATTTTTTCCATAGCTTTGCAGACCAAGCTAGTCAGGCTTATGGGGAGATAGTTTCCAGGATCCGTTGAGGCACCACCTTTATGGAGAGGGACCATTGTTGCTGTACGCCACTCTTTGGGCACATATCCTGTAGTAAGGCTGAGATTGAACAGTAGTTTTATGTTTGGATTTAGCTCTTCTTGGAGTTCATGTAGGACGCAGCCCGGGACACCGTCTGGTCCCATTGATGGTGTGTTTTTTGCTTTGGAGAGGGCGGCTCTTACCTGAGCATCTGAGATGTCAGGGGGGCAGCACTCTGCTGGGATAGATATTTGCCCTTTTGGTGGGGAGGGGAGTTTGCGCTGAACCTGTCAGCTAGGATGTTGGCAATGTCTGTGAGTTCAGTGTATTTTTTGTCATTTTGGACTAATTCTGAGCATATCTGGGAATTACCACCCAGGTTCCAAACATAACTAAAGAAAGCCTTGTGATTATCCTTAGTGTCCTGTGCAGTTTTTCTCTCGAAGCTGGCCTTAGACAATTTTATGAGTGCCCGTAGTTTTTTGCTAATACTGATCAGTGATGCCTTCCCTTTTTGGGATTTTGCTCTATCATTTAGTAGCTTCCTCCTTCTATTGTATAGTTTGTTTATGGCTGGGGTCCACCAGACAGGACGTCTGCCTTTGGAGGATTGGGTCTTGGTTTTATTTGGGATCGCATGATCCATGCATTCCTGAAGCTGTTCATAGAATGCGTTTATAAAGGATTCTGCGGTCTGGGCCGTATTTTCCACAGGCCCGGGGGTTTTGAAGGATTCCGCCTCGGTTTTGAGGAGTGTGAAATTTGCTTTAGAGAAGTTTTTCACTGTGGTTTTCTGGGCAGGGGGTGGGGTCGGGATGTGAATATCCAGTGAGATTAGTTTATGGTCTGATCTTACCAGTGAGGGATACACTTCTGGTCTGGAGCATAGAGTCCCCATGTTGGTGATGATCAGGTCCAGTATGTTTTCCCCTCTTGTGGGAGTGGTAACAAGTTGTTCCATAGCATTTGAGTTTATAAATTCTAGGAACCTTTGGGCTAGGGTGTTGGAGCTAGAGTAATGCTCCCAGTCTATGTTTGGGTAGTTGAAGTCGCCCAATATAATGGTGTTTGGAGAGACCTCCATATTTTCCTGTGTTCTCAAAGGCCGAGTGGGGTTCCTGGGTTTGGGAGGGTGGTCTGTAGCAGGCTATAAACTGGAAGGCAGTTTTACCCACTGTTAGTTGCACATGGATAGTCTCTGATGCTTCGTGCTTTGCCACCAACCTGGAGGTGTGGGTATCTTTGATGAATATCGATACTCCCCCTCCTTTTGTGGTTCGGTCCAAGTTTTGTGGCCGAAAAGCATGGTATGAGGTATAACCTGGTAGTGCTGGGGTGTTCTCGGGAGCCTTGAACCAGGTTTCTGTTACTGCTCAGATATCGATGTTCTCCATGCTAAGGAGAGTTTCGAGTGCGTGAATCTTGAGGTTTAGACTTCTGGCATTGAGTAGCATTACTTTTAGTTTCTTATCCCTTGTGATACTTATAGAGGTGGGTTTGTCTTTTGAGCCTTGCCTAAAAAAGGCACTATAGGGGTAGCAAGAGCCTTTGCCAATATCTGAAAGCCCAGGGGTGACAGGTGCAAGCCGTCCCTAGCGAAGCATTGTGGCTTGTCAAGCATATCATCCCAAGCTGACAGGCATTGGATCCCCTTTGAATGACACCAGTACTTAAGCCAATTGTTGAAATTGATCATCTTGTCTTCATATTGTGACATAATTCTTGGTGAGGGTAAGATGCTACTCAAGGTCAGGGTCATACCGGCCTGGGCTACATGCTCAGAGAGCTCCTTTATGTCTCTTTTCATGTAGTCCAGGGAGGTACGTCTCAGGTCATTCACACCAGCATGGACAATGACTGAGTTATATTTGTACTTGCATTGGAGTGACCTGAGTGCTTGTGTTATGTGGCCGATCCTAGCGCCCGACAGGCTGCTCACCGTGACCCTCTCCTTGTTCAGCCTGGTGAGCGGGACGTCAGTGTGCCTGATGATAGAGTCACCTATTACAAGTGTATCAGGTGTGTTGTTTAGTCTTAAGGGCTGTGACTGTTCGGCACACTGGCTTTGTGAGATATGTGTTGCACGTGTTTTGTTTTGGGGTAGCGGTTGCTTGGGTGTCTGCTTTGGAGGTCTCTGCTGCTTAGGCAGATCTTTATTTAGAGCCTCCAAGTATGTTTTTGTGCGATTATGTGTTTGGTTTGCTGTCGTGGTAGGTCTATGTGAGACTGGAATTGTAGTGAGTGTGGTTTCCTTCTCCTCCTGACTGGTTATGCTAGTACTGAGTTGAGAGAGCTTAGCCTCCAGTTTGGCTATATGGTTGCATCTCTCACATGTGTTGGAATTTGTTGGGAGGAGGAGAGGGTTGTCTGTGTACATGAGGTATTTGTAACATTGCCTCAAGATTCCCAGATTCACCAGCTGGACCGGAGAGGAGATTGACAACTGACCTTTGGGCATGCTAGAATAATATTGGGAATTCCTTAATAATTGAAAACAAGGGCCAGTGGGGAGTGAGGGTGTAGTGCTTTTAATTTTTAGTGCTGACTTGTATAATTGCTTTAGTGAGCAAGTGCCAGGTAACTTAAGTGCAATGTGTTACAGGTAACTTAAATGCAAAAATGACAAACAGTAACTTTCTTTCAAGTGAAACAAGGAAATAAGTACAGTAAGCAATGCAGATATCACTAGTGATCCACAGAAGCGCTGAGAAGCCGCATATTAGGTGGAATTAGTGTTCCAGGGAAATAACAAGCAAACAGACAACAAGCATATAAACAAAGCTAGATTCAGCAGGCCTTGATCTAGTCTATGCTACAGCAAACAAGGTGTACCAATTTCAGTAAGATACAGTTCAAATATTCAGGCACTATAAACCTTTAACCAGAAATTCCCAGCTCAGAAGGGCAGAGTCCAGCCTCTTCTCCCATAAGAGTGCGGACCACGAACCTTCTTAATGTAAAATAACTGGCCTGAAGCCCAATTGCTTAAACCTGAACTAATACACTTTAAGAATAACAGACACTGGGCTCTCATTCAGCAGTTCCCAACTTAGAAGGATGAAAGCTACCTGTCCTGCCACCACAGTGCATGCCACAAACCTTCCTAATGTAAAACAACTGGTCTGAAGCCCAAGTGCTTAATCCAAAAGACTTAGAATGATAGCTACACTTTAATCAAGTTACTACCAAGCAGTAATAAAGACAATTGAATACTTTAGAGAATGCCTGGATTAGTGCTCAAGTTACACAAACAAAGCTAGATCCAGCAGGCCCGAATCCAGTCTATGCCACAGCAAACAAGGCGCACCAACTTCAGTAAGAAGCAGTTCAGATATGCATGCACTATACGCCTTTAACCAGAAATTCCCAGCTCAGAAGGGCAGAGTCCCGCCTCTCCTCCCACAACAGTGCAGACCACGAACCCTCTTAATGTAAAATAACTGGCCTGAAAGCCCAAGTGCTTAAACCAGAATTAATACACTTTTAGATATAACAGACACTGAGCCCATCAGCAGTTCCCAACCTAGAAGGATGTAAGCTACCTGTTCTGCCACTACACTGCAGACCACAAACCCTCTCAGTTGAAAACAACTGGTCCGAAGCCCAAGTGTTTAAACCAAAAGGCATAGAATGAGTTACACCAAGCAGTAATAAATACAATTGAGTACTTTTAAGATTATGCAAAAGTAAAATAAAGTAAGTAGAAACACAAGTACAGTAAAAGCAGATGATTTTTTTTTTCTGAACAAGTGCTGAGATCAAAGAAACAGATCTGAGTGTTGAAACTAGAAAACTGGCTAGTTATAAGAAAAAAAACTAAGCTAGAAGGCTTCCCTCCAACACAGAAGGGCTTGGGGGCTCAGAAGCCTACAAATAGTCTATACCACTTAACAGGAAAGGCAGGAAACAAGCTCAATTTTTTTTTCCTGTTTCCCAGATGCTCTCTTTGTACACAGTAGGAGTGCCTGAAATCAGAATATGATCTCACTGCACTCAGTTGAGTGAGCAAATGAGATTGACCCAGAAGGAGTATCCAAACACAAATTTACAAGAGGGGCGGGCAGTTTCAAGGCCACTAAGATTAACACCAAAACAAAAACAGAGAGGGTGGGTGGGACTAACTGAAGAGCAGAGTCAAAACTTCCAGTTCAGTTAATATTCCTGCAGCACACAGTTAAAATCAATTTAAATACTGTATTTTTTTGGGGGAAAAAAAGTGCATATAAAGGTACTTAAATTCTCTTATACGTCCAGTTGAATACAGCAAGTTCTTAGCCGGCCAAAGCTGAGGTTTTTAAGCAGAAAATATTTCACACTGTACCACTTAAATAGGCAAGGACAGGAAATCAAAGAATGTGGCTACCCCCACACCTGTAATTACTAGCAAATAACAAAATTCAGCAAACACTGACTAACTTCCAGTTCAGTTAATATTCCTGCAACACACAGTTAAAATCAATTTAAATACTGCAGATAAAGGTACTTAAATTCTCTTATATGTCCAGTTGAATACAGCAAGTTCTTAGCCGGCCAAAGCTGAGGTTTTTAAGCAGAAAATATTTCACAGTGTACCACTTAAATAGGCAAGGACAGGAAATCAAAGAATGTGGCTACCATGGTAATTGCTCATAAGAAAAACTCAGATGAAATCAGACAATACATTGACCCAAGAGTCTTGAACAAGGCATTAAAAAGACCCCATCATCCCATGCGTACATTCGAGATTGCAACTCTCATGCCAAATGCCACTTTTTTTTCTCTGCTAGATGCAAAGAGTTCATTTTGTCGAGTGATGCTTGATCACAAATCTTTACTACTGACTACATTCATTACCCCATTTGGTAGATACAGATTCCTCAGGATGCCTTTTGGAATAAATTCTGCCAGTGAAGTCTTTCAGCTTGTAATGGAGCAAATGTTTGAGGCTACATGTGTGCAATGATGATTTACTGGTTGGAGGTAATGGTGATGCAGAGCATGATAGAAACCTCAGGAAAGTTCTGGACAGTGTGCATGAAGTGAATTTAAAGCTTAGTCCTCTGAAATGCTAATTCAGACTACCAGAAGTTACTTATGGAGGTCATTTATTTACCAGTACAGGCTTACAACCAGACCCTTTCAAGCAAGCAGCCATTCTTGAGATGCCAGCTCCAGACAATGTCCAAACCTTACAGTGTTTTCTTGGTATGGTTAAATATTTGAGCAAATTTATACCTGACTTTAGTGAGTTATCAGTGCCTTTAAGAGAGCTGACATGCAAAAATGTTGCATGGTCATGGTTAGAACAACACCAGAGAGCATTTGATAACCTCTTACAGCAAATTAATAACCCGCCTAAATTAAGATGCCATGAAGTCCAGAGACCAGTAGTTCTTTCCTGTGATGCTTGGTGCAGTTATTCATCAAGAGGGCAGACATGTTGCATATGCATCTAGAATTCTTACCCAAACTGAGATGCAGTATGCTCAGATTGTGAAGGAACTTTTGGCAATTGTGTTTGCATGTTCAGAGTTCCATGATTATATTTATGGCCGAGCTATCCAGATAGAGACTGACCATCAACCTGTAGTCATTATTTTGAAGAAACCTATGCATTCTTCTTCAGCACGACTACAAAGAATGATGCTCAGAGCGCAAAAGTACAATATGTTAAGTTGTCAATCTCGCCTTCATTCTTGCTTGATGGGTTCGGAGCCGATCCTCAGCTCCGACTCGGCACTTGCTAAGCTCGAGAGTCAATTTTACCAGCTCGAGGCAGCCCCATATCCCATGATGCAAGGCGGTAAGTACCCAGATCTCGTTTGCCGCTTCGCTGATGAGGTCCTCCTTTTACCAGCTCCTGGTAAGTGATTTATACACTACTTCTTTTGCCCCTCTTTCAGTTTAAAGTTAATTTTAAACTTAAATTTAATAGTTTTAGACTAGTTTTGGTCCCTTTCTGACTAAAATTCCCTCTCTCCTTTAAAGTTTTTAGTCAGGCCTTCTCCCATCCCATCCCCCCCCTTGTTAGGGTGTGTGTGTGTGTTTGTGAGAGAATAGTTTCTCTTTTTTGGGATTGTTATATTTCTTGGACAGGTGTTGTGTGTTTTTTACACCATGTCTAAGGAAAGGGTCTCAGGCTTTAAGAAGTGTGACTCATGCTGTCAGAAGATGTCTCTGACAGACGGTCACACTTCTTGCTTATAGTGCCTGGGACCTCTCCACCTGCAGGACTCCTGTGCGATTTGTCATTCTTTTAGCCAGAGAGTCCTGCAGGAAAGGAGAAATAAGCTGATTTTGAGGGGCCTACTTAAGCCGGAGGGCTCTCCGGCTAAGTCGGCTCCATCTAAGACTTCTAAGTCTTCCAAGGCCCAGGCTTCTGTGTCCAAGCCTGCGGCCTCGGCTTCGACTCTTTCAGAGTCGAGATCGGCTCCGGCTGGAGCCGATTCTGGTTTGCACAAACCTTCGGCACCGATGGCTATCAGTGCCGATTCTGGTTCGACCACTTCGGTGTCGGCTCCGATCGGTTCCGATCACCATGTGGCTCAGGCCGTGTCGGCGCCGACCGGCTCCGACACCCTTACTTTTATGTCTGTATCGGCTCCGGACGGAGCCGATGCATCGAAACTTTCTGTCGGTGCCGAAAAGTTGTCGGCTCCGACAGCTTCCATGGTTTCATCGGCTCCGATGATTCCTTCGAGGAAGAGGTCTAGGTCCCCTTCCTTGGAACCGATACTCTCGGCTCCGGCTTCTCCTCCTCTCGAACGGAGCCATCGGAGCCGATCATCCAGGTCATCCAGGCTTTCTGACCATGATTTAGAGAGAGTGGTCAGTAGATTATTAAAATCACAGGCACTGGCCCAGATGCTACATAGTCAGTCTCAACAGACGACTATTAGTCCACACCCCATTGCAGTTCCTCATTCGACTCTTCCCCAGAGTTTGGAGTTGGAGTCTTCGGGAATGGTTTCTGCTACGGCTGAGGGACAGATACCCCCTTCTGCTCCTTCAGCCTCTACTCTTATCTCCTCTTCGAGACCTTCCTTAGAGGGATTCGGTGGTCGGGCTTCCCTGGTCTCCTCCAAGGGGGTGAGTGGCATCAGACCCTTGTCCGACCCCACTCTTCCCCTTGGAGCCTCGGCCTTGGTGAGCTTGGCTCCGACGTCTGCCTCGGAGCTTTCCCTTTCGGTGGGTCCTGGAGTTCCTGGTTCTTCTCTCGGACCTCCCTGGGAGGGGAGCCTTCGAGGTGATGAAGAGTGTGCTGGCCATTGGACTCAGCCAGCAGTCTGTTCCCTTAGCTCCTCCCTCTATGGTGCCTGTCGATATCTCTGCCACTTCTCTTGCTCCCGGACCCAGAGATCCTCCGCCTCAGGTTTCCCCACTGGGAAGAGCCCCCTCTTCCGAGGATTCTCCTGATCAGTCAGGAGATCCTCTGCGAAAGAGGACCTGTAAGAGGAAACACGTAGACTCCCCCGAGTCTATCACTTCAGATACTGACTTAGATGAGTCAGAGGGATCCCCAAGATCCCCCTCTGAGTATGTCTCCTTCTCAGACATCCTAGAACTCCTTAGACAGAGGGGAAACTGGCCCACCAATAATCCCTCTGAGGATGAGTCGGTATACCTGGAGGCATTTGGATCTCGGCCCTCCACCTCCTGGGTGTCTCCACCTTTCAACCCCCTTATGCAGGTTATTGCTCGAAAGGCGTGGGCTGCTCCTGACTCTGTAGAGCCAGTCCCTAGGAGGCCTTCTAAATTTATTACTGCCCTGTCGGACAAGCAATTCCTCACGAAAGGTGTCCCTGCTGATGCCATGGTGGTGGCGGCTGCCACTAAGAAGGAACTTGCAGATCCTTCCGTACCTGTCCATCCTCCTAATAAGGACTCTAGGACCATGGATAGGTATGGTAAGCGGATGTTCTCTTCAGCGACCTTTGCTATGCGTTCGCTGAACTACCTATGTCACTTCACCAGACTCCAGAGGGATATCCTTAAGGAGCTAGGTGAAGTAGTACAGGATCCTACAGCTGCAGGGGCTCAAGAAAAAATTGCTTCGCAGCTAGGAACCCTTAATTCTATTGCTAACTCCTCCATGCGACTGATATCATATGCTGCAGATGGAGCGAGTAGGGCCGCAGGTACAGGTGTGGCTCTTAGACGCCAAGCCTGGATGCGGCTCTGTAATTTTGCAGATCCCTTTAAGGCGTCCTTCACAAACTCTCCCTTTGATGGGTCAGCTTTGTTTGGCCCTCAAGTGAAGGAAACGTTGACCAGGTGTGAGCAGGACGGCAAGACTCTTTCTGCCGTGGGGTCCGTTTTCCACCCCTTCTAGACCTTACCCCAAAGGGCAGAAGGGTGGCAAAATGTGGTTCCGCAAATCCCAAGGAGTCACGCCGGATTCACGTGGTCAGTTTACCCCTAGAGGCAGAGGGGGTAACAATAACAGACGCCGCTCTAGAGGCAGAGGGGGTCCACAAAACCAGGGAAGCAGAGAGCCTCTCTCTGACAAGCCCTTTCAGCATCCCTGAGATGTTGCCCGGCTGTCCATCCTTGGAGGCAGTCGGGGGAAGACTATCGCTGTACCCAGAAGCCTGGCGTTCCCTCACTCAAGACAGATGGGTACAGTCGATCATATCCGAGGGTTACAAAATTCCTTTCGAGGAAAGTCCTTTCTATCACTCAAATTCCCTTCCAGATGTACCACCCGGTCTAAGGGAAATTGCAGAGTTAGAAGTCTTAAAACTACTGCAAAAAAGAGCCATTCAGCCAGTTACAACAGATCATTCAGAGCCGGAATCTACTCAAGGTTCTTTTGGTCCCCAAAAGACGGGAGACTGGAGACCAATATTGGATCTCAGCAGACTCAACAAGTCTGTGAGGAAGACAAGATTCCGAATGGTCACTCTTCAGTCAATTCTGCCCTTCTTACAGAAGGACAACTGGATGTGCTCAATAGATCTTCAGGATGCGTACTATCACATAAAAATTCACAGACGCTCCAGGAGATTTCTCCGCTTTCGGCTGGGGTCCAGTCATTTCCAGTTCAGAGCCCTGCCCTTTGGTCTCACTACAGCCCCCAGAGTGTTCACCAAATGTATGGCAGTGGTCACGGCTCACCTGAGATGTCAAGGATTCCAGGTGTTTCCGTATCTCGATGACTGGCTCCTTTCAGCCACCACCAGGCATCAGCTTCTTCAAGCCAGGGATTACACAGTAAATCTTTGTTCTCAATTGGGCATCTCGATCAACTCCGAAAAATCATCCTTATTGCCCTGCCAGTCTATTACTTTCATAGGCGCAAACTTAAACACTGTTCGGATGTCAGCTACCCTTACAGATCAAAGAATCTCAGACATTCAAAGTCACGTCAGGATCATTCTAGCCAACAAGAAGGTACAGGCCAGAATGGTTCTAAAGGTGTTAGGCCTCATGGCTGCGGCCATTACCCTTCTTCCCCTGGCTCGCTTCTATATGCGCCTTCTTCAATGGATGTTGTTCACTCAGTGGTCTTACCAACAACTTCCAATGCGTCACCAAATACTGGTGAGACAGATTTGCAAGAATCATCTTGCTTGGTGGATCACTTCTCCCCAGATTTACCAAGGCAGACACTTTGTACCCCCATCCCCGGTAGCCACTGTCACTACGGATGCCTCCCTGATCAGGTGGGGGGCATTATCAGGGCAGGATGGTTCATGGGACGTGGCAACCTTTCGAATACCACCTGCACATAAATGTCCTAGAGATGAGAGCAGTGCTTTTAACGTTGCAAGCCCTCAACGACTTTCTTCCTGTAGGGACAATTGCAGTCCACACAGACAGCATGTCTGTAATTTGGTATATCAACAAACAGGGCGGAACCAAGTCCTACCCCTTGTGTCGAGAAGCGCTCAGACTTTGGCAATGGGCGATCTCCTCTCATCGGTTTCTGGTAGCAACGCACATCCCTGGGAAAACCAACATTTTAGCGGACAGATTGAGCAGAGCTATTCTCATGCCTCACGAGTGGTCTCTCAAACAATCTATAGTGGAAGAGATTTTTCTGGAATGGGGTCGCCCATGTTGCGATCTTTTTGCTACTCCCCAAAACAGCAAATGCCCAGACTTCTTCTCTCTCTTCCCACTGCCAGGCCATCCCCCCAGAGACGCTCTGACCCAGGATTGGCCCCAGGGACTTCTTTATGCCTTTCCTCCATTTCCTCTGATCTTTCAAGTTATCCAGAAAGCAACCGTTTTGAGAGCCAAATTGATTCTCATTGCTCCTTATTGGCCTCGACAAATTTGGTTTCCGTTCCTCCATCATCACCTTTTGGTGTAGCCGTGGCATCTGGACCCAGTGCCAGATCTTCTGATTCACCAATCCGGTCAGCTGCACCGGTCTATCCCTTCTCTCAACCTCACAGCATGGTTGCTCCACTTCCTTCCTTAGCCAGGCTTCCTATGATCTCTAACCCTGTTAGAGACATCATAGTAGCTTCCTTAAAATCCTCTACCAGGAGGATTTATACGAGCAAATGGAAACGTTTTTCTTATTGGGCTAAAGCCAAGAATATTGATCCCTTCACTGCTCCAGTTCAAGCAGTTTTGGATTTCTTAGCGGATATTTTTCACGCGGGCTCCTCTTCTTCCACAGTTAGAGTTCAGTTAGCTGCTATCTCGAACTTTCATGTCGGGTTCGCAGATCACAACATTATGTCCCACAGGCTTTGTAGAGCCTTCTTGAAAGGAATTTTCCTCCTGAAGCCTCCAGTCAGGAGTCCTCCTCCTCAATGGGACCTAAATTTAGTGCTGACATCCTTGATTCTTCCCCCCTTCGAGCCAGCTGTTTCTTGTTCCCTGAAATTTCTTTCATGGAAAACCTTATTCCTGATTGCTATTACATCGGCTAGGAGGGTGTCTGAACTTCATGCTCTATCTGTTCGCCCCCCCCCTATTTGGTCTTCCACAAAGACAGAGTATCATTGAGAACTAATCCGACCTTTTTGCCTAAGGTCGCCTCAAAGACTAATTTGAATCAAGCCATTGATCTCCCTGTATTTTTTCCAAACTATTCAAACAGATCGGAACAAAAATTACATTATCTTGATGTCCACCGCCAACTCAGATATTATTTGGACAGAACAAAACAATTCAGGAAATCCGATCAACTCTTTGTTTCCTATGCTGATAACAAGAAAGGCCTTCTTGTCTCAAAAGTGACCTTATCTAGATGGCTTTCTTCTGTCATCTCTGAAATTTATCGGCTCGGGAAAACAGCTGTGCTCGAAACCTAAAGCACATTCAACCAGAAGCTTAGCTACTTCTACAGCCTTTCAAGCTAGACTTCCTTTAGACACTATTTGTGTAGCGGCCACTTGGGCCACTCCTCATACATTTGTTTCCCATTACAAATTGGATTTGGCCTCCAGGGACAGAGCCAGTTTTGGCTCTACCGTTCTCAAGAGTCTGTTCCATTGAGCCACCCAGGATAGAGGTGCTAGGGATGCGGTCCCATCAAGCAAGAATGAAGGCGAGATTGACAACTTAACATTGAGAAGTTATGTACCTACCATAACGTTCCATGTTAGTGGTCTTCTCTCGCCTTCTTTCTTGCGACCCTCCTCCTTCCCCCAGGCCTGGACAGACCTTTCTCTACAAGGAATTATACTTCTGAAGACCATACAGAGCTGGTCCTTCTACCATCCTGCAGGTTTTTCTCTTCTTATTTCTTCCTTTGGGAAGTTATTATGCTAGGTGCTATTGCCCTTTTGTCATCAAACGAGATCTGGGTACTTACCGCCTTGCATCATGGGATATGGGGCTGCCTCGAGCTGGTAAAAGTGACTCTCGAGCTTAGCAAGTGCAGAGTCGGAGCCGAGGATCGGCTCCGAACCCATCAAGCAAGAAAGAAGGCGAGAGAAGACAACTAACATGGAACGTTATGGTAGGTACATAACTTCTCATTCAAAATGGTATTTACAAAAGGTAAACTTTTTTATCTGGCTGATAACTTATCCAAGATCGCACAGAAATACCACGGAATATCTGATGCAGAGAATTTTTACTTTGATATCATGGAAGTGCATAATTTTTCTACCACAATACTTGAGCTGAGAGATCATACAAAGACTGATGCAGTTTTGCAAAAGGTCAACCACTTCATCAATGTAGGATGGCCGTCAAAGCAATCCTGTGTATTGCAGAAGTACACCCTTACTTTCCATTCAGAGATGATATGCTGGTGGAAGATGGTATAATTTTCAAAGGTCCAAATGTTATTGTTTCTACTTCCTTACAGTGAATGCATTCAGATTTTGCATTGTGGCCACCCAGGTTCTGATTCTACCAAAAGAAGGGTGAGAGGACTAGTGTTTTGGCCTTCTCTAGCAAAAGACATTGACAGAGTGCTTTCTTCTTGTTCGGTATGCAACAGTACTAAGCCACATTTGCAAAAAGAACCACTTTAGCTAAGCCAAATTCTTGAACTACCTTGGTCAACAGTAGCAAGTGACATATTTTAGTGGAACAGTCGACATTAGTTAGTGTTGGTAGACTCTTATTTGAACTGGCTTGAGATCGATTTGCTACCTAACCTAACATCCAGTGATGTTATTACTAAGATGAAATGTCATGTCTCAGTCCACGGTAGTGCACACAAAGTTATTTCTGACAACAGTTCTCAGTTTACCAGTCAGTTGTTTCAGAGATTTGCAAAAGAGTGGGTCTTTATCCATGTTACTAGCATTTCTGAATATACACAGTCAAATGGCCTTGCTGAACGTGCAGTAGAGAGTGCAAAGGAATTACTACAGAGGTCAAAGCATGACAATACTGTTGTCTTCTTGAATTTACTCAATCTCAGAAATATAACCCGTGGCAACCTACTTGCTTCGCCTACTCGGAGACATCTTTCTAGACAAACCAGAGCAACCTTGCCTATCAGATCTAGTTTGTTGGTGCTCAATGGTAAAAACAACAGAGCAATCAAAGCCCAACTTTTTAAGAAACGTTCTTTTGAGAAGTCCAGCCATAATAAAATGAGCAGATTTCTTCGTCTTTCAAAAGAAGGTGAGCCAGTGAGGATGCAAACTGCATAAGGCTTTGCTCAAATTGGTCAATTGAAAGAGATATGCACTGAGCCACTCAGCCGAGATCCTACTTAGTGGACTCTGAGAGTATAGAATGCAGGAGAAACCGCAGACATCTTTTTCCTGTATCAGAAGCGATATCACAGCATTGTACCTGTGACACAAACTCTAGCTCTCAGAGCAACCCTCACAGTGTTCTTACCGAAGAACATGTCTCAGTATCCATTCCCGTTCCTGATGATATCCCAGTTGTACCCAAAGTTGAACATTCCTTAACTCATTCACTCCGGAGCAGCAAAGGAAAAGCTGCCTGCTTAATTCCACCATAGGAACAACAGTACAGCCTGAGCTCATTTTCAGAAAATCCATTTGTAAAACCATACAGAAAACAAGTGTTCATAACTCTTTAACTATAAGAGCTAGACTAAACATGTAAACGCGAAAGTTGTTCAGCAGACACTGACCTTTCCAACAGTGTAAATGTTGATAGTGTATATCAAAGTCATTATTAAATATTTGGCAAGGAATGCTGATATTGTGCATATTTTTTACCTTTTTGGAAAAACAAAGCATAATATATTGGTCAATGTACCATGCAGACCCATACAATTTGAATGTAATTTGTTAGTATGAATGTCAGCTTTAAAATGAAACCATTACTGTGTGATGTTCCTTTCTTGAGATATTCACAGAAATATGATTAATATATTATTTTTCATAATTGATAAATAAACAAAGCATAATATCTCATCACCTGTAACAGACAGAGCCTACATATCAGTGTAGAAGTTGTGCATCTGAATGTCAACTTCAAAATGCTGCATCATTTGTGTGATCACCATGCTCCCTTGCAAAGATATGGGCATAATAATGAAAAGTATTGTAAATGTATAATTTTCACAATTGTACAAGACTAAACAAACTGTGATATCTGTACATGTGTAGAGTGCACAGACATAGTTGTTTTACCATGTTGTAAGGAGTAACACTGTCTTCAAAATTATGTATTACTTGGCACACTGATATGCTCCCTTGCAAAGTTATTTACCAAAATATGAAAAAAAGCATAATTTCCATAACCTAATTCCAAACAAACTTTGATATCTGCCTATGAGTACAACATACAGGCACCATTCTTTTACCATGTTAGAACTATCAGTACTGTCTTCAAAATGAGGTATTACTTAGCACATTCAGATGCTCTCTTGCAAAGTTATTTACCAAAATATGAAAAAAATCATAATTTCCATAACCTAAGTCCGAAACAAACATTGATGTCTGCACATGTGTACAACATAAAGGCCCAATTCTTTTACCGTGTTAGAACTATAAGTAATCTTTTCAAAATGACGTATTACTTAGCACATTCAGATGCTCCCTTGCAGAGTTATTTAGCAAAATATGAAAAAAAAAATCACAATTTCCATAACCTAAGTCCGAAACAAACTTTGAAATCTGCACATGTGTCAAACATACAGGCACAATTCTTTTACCATGTTAGAACCAGCAATACTGTCTTCAAAATGCGATATTACTTGGCACATTCAGATGCTCCCTTTCAAAGTTATTTACCAAAAGATGAAAAAAAATCATAATTTCCATAAGAGTCGTTTGCCAAGCTCAGAGAAATGAATTTTACACAACACATTTCATAATAGTGTTTTACTTACTATACTGGTCTGACTTGATCATGGGTGTTTTTTCATTCTTCTCACAAGCTGCATGTTAGCAATCTTGCATGGCTCTCCTCATGCCATTGTGGAGGTTTGTCAAGAACAACGCAATGCCCTCCTCAGTTAGGTGAATGCCATCCATTCTGAACAGGTGAACGCAGACGTGCCAGTGGAATATGTTCGGCATCATAATAGTCATCCTCACTCTGGTTTGCCTTACGTTGTGATGTTGGGTGAATGCAAAGCTGAAATACACAATGGTATAGAACACTATAATGTTACTCACCTGCACAGAGGCAGCTGGAAAGCAACACAACATGCAGTATGTAGTGATAGTTTGAGACATTCAACTGTTTCACCATATGTGGTTCAGTTACATTAATCCACAAAGATATGAACTACATTAATAAAATGGATACTTGCATCTGTATGTTACTCGTGAAAAGACAGACATACAGATGTATAGAGATATATCTTTTTAGAATGAAGATCTGTAAATCAGGTCAGATAGGTATAGTTATTGGTATCACTGTATCCTAAACACCTTAGGACAAGATACTTCTTCCTAACAGTACAACATGTTTTAGCTATGGAAACTAATAATGTGAGGAATCTAAACTCATACAAAAACCCAATCTGGCTTGTGCATTCATCAATGTGATAACGAGTTGTACTTATGTGAATAACAGTGACAGCTCCTGATAGTTTTACCTGAAAAGTGATAATGACTCCGTGCTATATTGTAACTGACTTATTGCTAAGGTGATAATGACCTGCCTTTCATTACTGCAAAGGTATGCATGCTCAGACACAAGTGATAATTGCTGCACATAACCTGTTGAGTAGGGATTCATTATATTGTACCTTGTGCAGCTGTTATGTAAAACAGACTCATTATTATTGTTAAGAAGAAGACCTGAGTAATTCAGTAAAATAATATGACACTTAGCCCTTCCTCCCACCTAAGTTGCACAAATTACTGACAAAGGCCAGAAAAATTCCTAAAATAGAAAATAGCTCCATGCTGGTAGTAGTCAGCAAGTAATAACCTTTATCTCACTCAGACAACTACGGAGTATAATCAGAAATGCAATAAGCCTAGACAAAATCTTAACCTGTAAGTAATAAGAAATACAGCTAATAGCCATTCATATAGTTTGGTAAAAGAAACACATAGATATCATATTCATATCATGATACAAGCTATTTACAAAAAATAAATCTTTATACTATATATATATATATATATATATATATATATATATATATATATATATATAAAATTAATGATGGAACCACAATGCGGACTAAGTTGTACTAAAAGGAACTAATGAGTGAGTGTGTTTACCAGCAGGCCTGTCAACGGTGGGGTCCCACAAGGTCAGTGGCGGGCCCTTGGTTAGCATATAGTTCTCGTAAGTGCAGGCCAAAATGGAGGGGCTGTGACTACTACACTATTTTCATTCTTTTTTGTTGGCTTGTCAGCACTTGACATTATGAGTGCCAATATCTCAATAGGGAGCCATTTATTTTATTATTTTTTTTTATTTATCATTTGTTGACCGGAAAAGTCCGACTAGGTTCCACAAAGCCTGTTTTCAGCGGAGGCCCGGGGAGAAATGCTCCAGATGCATGTCTTTGGAATGTGGGAGGAAACCGGAGTACCCGGAGGAAACCCACGCGAACACAGGGAGAATATGCAAACTCCACACAGAAGGCACCCCAGCCGAGAATCGAACCGGAGAACCTCTTGCTGCGAGGTTATTCAAGTTTCCTGTATCTTGAGTGTTAGCTGTGGCTGCACCATTAAATCATATACTAAGTTTATTATTGATTTAGTTATTTTTATAACTTTGTAAAATCGTTATGTAATTATTGCAGTTAGTTGCAGAACACACACCAGTTAGTCAAAATAAGGTAGGATCATTGCCAAATAAAATAGTTTCAAAATAGCAGAGTATTTATGGGTAAATGACTGTTTAGTATCACATCAAACCACAAAGAACAAAAATGCTGTTAAAGCAAAGCAGTGCAACCGAACCGTCTGGCTCTGTCAAAAAAACAGACTCAATGCTCTCAAGGCCACCTTATACAATAGCTGATTTTAGTTCCACTTCTAGCCAATCTGTGTTCACCAACAAACAGCAGTGTAAGGCCCAGTCAAAATATCATGCCAACCAACCTTAGTTGCTAGTGCCTTTGTCAAGTAGGTGCACTGGAGTGATCCCTGGGGTGAATTTTCTATTTCCCATCCACTCATCAAGACTTCTTTTGAAGACTGCCAGTGAGGTGCTCTGCTTGACATGTATGGGAAGTCTATTCCATAGTATGGGCAGTCTTTGGGTTATGAACCTGTCCCTCCAGCATGTTCTTTCTCCAGTTCACATGCCTGTATCACACTTTCTCATTAAAGCTTACCCCTGTACAAATTACACAGTTAATACTTCTATGAAATATTTTCCATACAGACCCACACACCACCTTTAATATATCTTGTTGCTTTTCAGAAAAATTTTGGGCTGTGACAAGAAAAATGCAATTCCATTACACCTTCAGTGCAACTTGGACATCCCCTGTATAGAAACAGCAACAGATACCAATACAAAACTAAAACCACAGCAGGTAATCTACTGAAGAACACACAGAAACAATTAACTGGTAATTTAAAGTGAAATAAAAATCTAGTATTGCTAAGCGTCTCACCTACCAATGATGCCAGGCTGTTCAACCACCAGGTGGTACCAAAAAACACCAAGAAAGCTGTGTCAACATGATTAAAACCTAGTACGACACACTAGCAAACACTTTGCTACCATATGAACGTTTCTAGTGCGGATTTTTTTCACCATCCATACACCAAGTATATGTTTTATTCATTACATAGCCCAATATGGCTCTATATAGCATACTCTGCCATATGAATTTTTACACTCATGCTTGTCAGTAAAGAGATTAAAAGAAGTAGCATATATTTTTAATTACATTTTCTCATTTCACTGTTAGCTGAGATAGGCTCCATCTTCTGTTATCCCAAAACCCAGAGCAGGATAAAGTGGGTAACAAAAAGAAAGAAATGACTGCATAAGCAAGTTATGTAAGCCATAGCTGATATTAGTACTTTTAAGAAATATAAAGTTTTCTAATGTAAATATTATTATATTCTTCTTTAGTGCTGGACTAGTGGCCAAAGAAGTAAGCAATCATAAAGGCCTACTATATACCATGTCTATGTATATAATACAATTTGCTTTGGAGTTCAAATGCTCCCTTGCAAAGTTAATTACCAAAATATGAAAAAAATCATAATTTCCATAACCTAAGTCCAAAACAAACTTTGATATCTGCACGTGTCAAACATACTGGCACAATTCTTTTATCATGTTATCACCAGCAATACTGTCATCAAAATGAGATATTACTTGGCACATTCAGATGCTCCCGTGCAAAGTTATTTACCAAAAGACGAAAAAAATCATAATTTCCATAAGAGTCGTTTGCCAAGCTCAGAGAAATGAATTTTACAACACATTTCATAATAGTGTTTTACTTACTATATCGGTCCGACTTGGTCATGGGTGTTTATAACTCTAGGATGGAAAGTAAAAAAATATGTACTGCTAGACTCGTTGTCAGTAGTTATACAACCAACTGTGTTCATGGCATTCATCAGGAAGATGCCACCAGCACTCCTGTGTACTTCTTGTCTTGATTTACAATGTAAGCTAGTTTCCAAACATGCACAGTCTCTGCACAGGTAAAAGTCATCTGAATAATTTCACATCTGTAACTACTGAATAGGTTGCTGCTAGCAAAGAACTTAATATTTCAATGTGTATCTACCAATTCAGAGGTTCTAGCTGCTGTATGGAAGTTTTCTAGTTCATTAATCAAATGTGTTTTATAGTTCAAAATTCTTTGTGAGGAGGTTGGATCTTTGTGAAAGATGGAGATCTGAGTGGTGACAATTTAGTCTGATGGCATATTCTGGATCAACGTTTGATATATGCTGTCAAATGCTTTATTCACTTTGAAGTGATTACAAACTGCATATAGGGTTAATGATCACTGACAAAGTTACATAGGGTGCTAGCATGCTACTTTTCCTTGTAGCAGTGCCTTTTATTGTAGTTGTTTGAATATACTACTTAAAAATCAAACTGATATAATGGGGAATGTGATTACCATCCAACAGCATGAATCAGTACTAAGATACACAAGAAATATTATGTTACTATTTCAAGTCTTTGGTACTGATTTTTAGTTTTTCTGGAAGCATATATTGAGAACTACGGAATAAATATATATAAAAATAAGTAATAAAAATAAAAACAAGAACAATCAAAGAAAATTACTTTCTTCAGGTGTAAAGCAAAAATAAAGCTGAACTATCAGCTTTCTAAAATATTGTCAATAATGACAGTAGAGATAAACACAAATGAGAATAACCATCAAATAAAGAAGATAAAAAACGCCTTTGCTAACCAAATTTGCAGCAGTTGTACAAAAATATTAAACATTCTTTAGGGATACAACTACTAAGTCCACTAAAACCCCAAAACATCACATTAAATTTCACTTTAGACAATTGGCAACCCAGAATACAAAAATGTGCTTGATAATTTAAAATAAGTTTGCATGCCCATTCACTGACTATCTACCATTCATCTTTTTGATCCTCATCTCAGTTAGTATTACTAGTCATTACCCCTAATAATTAACAGAAGCATCCACAAGAGAGAATCCCCATCAATATGGAAAGAGGGATAAGTTATGCCTCTGTGAAGGATGGCAACAAGAATAAACTAGAATATTTTGCACCAATCTCTGTTCTCACCCCTTCCTCCAAAGTGATACACCTATTCAGCTGACAGTTTACTAAAACATATACAAGAAACTCACAAATACACAGCAAGAATTCTTCTCAGGACACAGTATCCAGATGAGCTAGTAGACAGTTATTTACATCTTTCTGAAAGCTTGTGATGTAACTTAGCGTACTATAGAATTCTCCTGCAGTTTCTCCAAACATCTCATGCAGTGAAATGATTCATTGTTTATTTACAGGCTAGGATCCAAACAATTGTTTGGTAAAACTACTGCTCAGACAAACTTGGCTCAAATATTGGATTACTCCAAGCATCCATGAATGAACCATTACTATTTGCCATTTTCACTAGCAACATGCAATATCAAACATTTAGCCCATAGCACTTATAATAAATACTCTGATGATTCAATAGAATGCAGTGCTGAAAAACAGAAAAGCAGATATTACAAAATTAGAGCACTCTATTATCATTCTGATATACTGGCTGTAAAAAAAATCAAAAGTTATACTTAATGAAAAAAACAAACAAACAAATAAGCGTATGCTTTACTGCAATAAAACAATGCAACCCTTCAAAAACAATTACAAAAAAACAGCGACACTGAAGTACTGACTCACACTAACACTAGAACACAGATTTGTTAGCACGATTCCTGCCATTAAAGTAAAAAGACATTTTACACTCCTGAAATACATTTTCTCCTGCTTGAAGCTGTTTTCTACCTGGAGGAGCAGAGCCGTGCATACCTGCAACCGTAAAAGCAAAGCGGGAAAACCAGCCGTTACCGTTAAATAAGGAAAGCTGAACCGAGCCAAGGAACAAAACTACACCTTTTTTCTGCTTATGCCCTGCAAATAATGTCTCCTGCACTTGTTCTCTCACCTCATACCCGATTTTACTTCTGGCTATACACAAATTAGAAAACATCACAGCTTAGCTCTCTTTCTTTTGCATTTATTATTCAGCGTCACTATCTCTAGTCACAGCACACAAATGCTTAACCTACAAGTAAACTAAACTAAAAAAGCAGTTCTTGGGACAAGTAGAACAGCAACGGGAAGGTCCTAGTAACAACCGCAAAACAAGATTAATCGTTCTCACACTGTCATACACCCATACACTGCCTAGTAGACTTACCTTCAAAAATAGATCTCCCTTGCAGCGATAGTGTGCTTACATGGTTTTACTACACTGCCGTCTTCTCAGAGTGTGATGTTTGGAAGTAGCTGCAGTCTAGTGAACAAGCATATGGAAATGTTCTAATAAAATAAATAGATGGATCCTGTAGCAATGTAGTGAATTTATGCAACTCTCAGAAAAAAGAAAGGGATTTTCTACTGCAGGACTCCATATTTATGAACAAAACAAAGAAAACTTATGTTCTTGGGGTGGAGGTGTTAGGCTTGGATTGTAAGAGTCCGATTGGCCGCCAACACTTACTTCACGCAACACATACAGAAATGGCTTGCTGTGATCAGAGGTACACAGTGCACAGCAAGCCGATTTTCTCAAAAAAATCAAATATGAGCATCATGTTATTCCACACTGAAAACTAAGCTGAGAATGTAACTGACAAAGTGCAGGTACTTTTTCAGCTTAGTTTTTACAAGTGGAGCTAAAATATGACTGTATAGTTACTCGCGTTTGTGGAAGGCACTCTGGTGTAACTGTATTCAACTCCTAACGTCTCAGAGAGTGCTCAGAGTTGACCACTAAGGCGCCATGAGACGGTACTTGGAGTTAATGAGTTAAAGACCGTCCCCATTGCCTGATCCAATTCTCATTTTCATGTTACATGATCTTGTTGCATTTCTAGACCTAGTGTAAAATACACAACAACTTGAACATGCTTGTTTTGTATGTGTCTGATTTTGTATGATTGCTTGTCAAATAGTTAGCTCTGTATAATTGCAAGTCACCAGATCATTTCTGCAAATTGCACGTCATTGAATACCGTCTTTTCATGTATGGACTATTTCTAAAAGGGGGGGGGGTAATAGATTAGAGCATGTGTATGTACCTTTAAGAAGCACTTCCAGATGTAAGCACATACATATAAATAGTGAGCACGTGCAGGCAGCAGTACCATTTTGAGGGAACATCCAGAGTGTTAACATGTATGATTGTGGTAGTCAGTCTGTTTATAAGTTTTTAAAGTTTAAATTACAAAGCCTAATTTCTGACATGTTTGTGTATAATAAAAGATGCTTGAACTGAACCTACAAAGTGTATGTCTGATGTTCTTCGTGTTACACTGTTGCAGTCATTACTTTTGGGATATCTTCTTGCAGTAGCCCTCAGTCGGCCTGATTAACAAAGTTTTGGGTCCTAAGTCGGTTGCTGTCTCTTCTTCCATAACGTCAGGTCGTCAGGGGTATAAAACATGCAGCCGACGTCATTACATCAGTCTTTCTTGCCGTGCGGTGCCCGAAGCAGAAGCAGTTCGCAAGGGCCGGTCGACCGACTCCTGAAATTTTCGTTTTCGAGTTTTAGAACCGAAGTCTTTAACTAAAATTCTAAGTACCCCATTGGGGAAATCTTTTCTTGCTCTTAACCAATGTCAGTAAAAGTAAATAACTGCATTTCTTCTGGAAAGCAAATACGTCATAAAGATTTTCATTTGTACTGTATTCCTTGCCTAGGCCTTGACCACGACGTACCTCGCTGTCGGTTTTGTGCCTTATTTAAACCACGAACTATCCGTCGTCAGTATATTTGCGTTTCTAAATATTTTGGTGCTCGGTTCAATTATCCTGATATGTCTTTGGTAAACCATCCGGCTACCGACATTCCGAAAAAACACAAAGATAAAGACAGAGACAGGCTGCCCAGTTCACCGGTACTCAGTTTGGCGCTTTTGCAGCCCCTGATACCCAGTACTTCAGATACGCAGGCCTCTACTGATGCTTCAATTGTGGAACCTGCGGATGTCTCTACCTTGGATGGGTCCAGAGCCTCTGTGCAGGCACCGGCTTCTGAGGGTGTATTCAGGCCTACTGACTTGCATAGTAAACCAATGCCATCTTCTTCTTCAAGGCCTAAAACTCGAACCATGCCCAGAAAACTGACGCCCAGACCGCATGGTCAGGCCTCTATGCCTAAAAAACAAATAAGAATGGCTGAAGACCGTATTACTTTAATAAGGGGAAGCCAACCTTCCCCCTCTAAGAGACCTAGGACTGAGTTTGCGTATGATACTTCTAACCAGGATTCTGAAATTTCTGATGTTCTTCGTCTTCCATTGCTGCAGTCCTGACTATTGGGTATAGTCCGCGTCCAGTCGGCCCGAATACCAGAGTATAAGGCTGACGTCGGTCAGAGCGCATTAGACTGACGTCAGTACGTCAGGGTACTAATGCGCATGACCGACGTCATATCCTCAGTCTTTTTTGCCGCATGGTCCGATGCAGAAGCAGTTTTGCGAGTGCAGGTTGGCGTACTGAAATATTTCCGAAACCGGAGTTTCAGACCGAAACAGAGTTGGCTAAGTACCCCGTTGGGGAACATTTTAGTTTTTTCTTGCCTCAGTATTTTACCGGATGTCAGAAAAAGTGAATAACTGTATTTCTTGTGGGAAACAGATACCTCATAGGGATTATCATACCTTGTGTATACCTTGTTTAGGGCCTGAGCACGACGTTGTTGGTTGCCGCTCTTGTGCTAGGTTTAATAAACGCACTATTAAGAGGAGGTTAGACTGTGCCAGGTTAGTGTTTGGGAAGCGTTGCAATTATAAAATGCCGTCGGATGCTCCGGCCCGCTTCCTCCAAGAAGCGCAAGGATAAAACAGTGAAGCCTAGGGTTGAGGAACCGGCAGTCCCGGACGTCGGTTCTTTAGAAGGCTCAGTGGAGCCGGAGGTTTTGCCAGGAGTGTCTATGGAGTCCCAGGCAGAAACTATACTCTTACAGGATGTGCCTTCTCAGGAGGTAGGCCAGGCTGAGGGGGCTTCTCAGGTGACTGTTCTTCCCTCTCTTCCCAAGGTAGTTAGGGCCTCTCCTTCTGTTGCCAAAACTTCTTTGAGAGGTAGGCCTTCTACAGCTTCAGTGGGGGCTTCTCCTAGCATTTCGGGTTCTGTACCTAAGAAACATATGCTTAAAATGGCAGAAGATTTGATTACTATGATTAGGGGTTCTATGCCCCCGCCTGATAAGAGGCCTAGGGTGGAACCGGAGTTTGATAGTTTTGAACAGTGTTCAGAGGCTTCAGAATCTTCTGTGGAAGATTTACAGGAGTATCCTACTTATTCTGATTCTGATGTGGATGATTCCACTCCTACAGCGTCTTCACCTGAGGATTTCTCATTTTCAGAGACTTTGCATTCCATGAGGGAGCACTTTAAATGGGAAGGCCAGGATTACTCTGACTCCAGGAAAAGGCTTAGGGAGTTCTTGTTTTTACCCCAGCATAGGCCTTTAGCTATTCCTCCTGTGTTGAATGTGGTGGAAGATGTTTTTGCAGAGGCTTCCCTGAACCCTGACTCTTTGCCTCCTGCTCCTGTTAAGCCTGATAGGTATTATAGGGTGCCCGAAGCTCATAAATATTTGTTTAAGAGTCCTAGGGCGGACCCAGAAACTATTTCTCAAGGGCCTAAGGGTGTAAAGGCTTCTGTGGTTAAAAATCCTGTTCCCACTGATAAAGAGGCAAGGGCTTTGGATAGGTGGGGAAAGAAAGTGTATACTTCTTCCACTCTAGCCATGAGAGCTTTGAATTGTCAGTTTCACATGCTAAAATATCAGAATTATCTCCTTTCACAGTTGAAATCTAAGGTGGATGCTTTGGCGGAAGGTATTGAGTGTAAAGAGTTGCTGGATTTGGTTCATGTGTCTGAACAAGTGGGTAAGCATTCTTTGCAATGTGGTTTTGATGCTGTACAGGCCTCCTCGAGGGTGGCTGCTACCAGTTCTGTTCTTCGCAGGCATGCATGGTTGAAGGATCAGAATTTAGCTGAGCATGTTAAGACAAGGATTTTGGATGCTCCTTTACAGTCTGATGTGTTGTTTGGTTCGCCTGTGGAAGCAGTTTTAAAGAAAATGGAGGACAAAGCTAAGTCTATGCAAACTGTTAAAGATTTTTTGCAGGTGCAGCCACCGAAGTTTAGTAGAAATTGGCCTGCTAAGGGGTGGACATATCCTGCTTATGATTCTCAGTCTAGGGGTAGGTCTAGGCGTGGTAGGGGCAGGGCACAAGGTTCTTTTAGGCCTAGAACAGGAGCTCACCTGCTCAGACTTCTGGTGAGGGCAGGGGTCAGTCCTTTCGTAAACAGACCCAATGACCTGTTTTTCAGCTGCCAGCAGATTCACGTTTGGCAGCTCCTTTGGGAGGAAGACTGTCTCTTTTCAAAGAAAATTGGGATCTAATTACTCAAGACAAATGGGTGTTGGATATCATTCACCACGGTTACAGATTTTATTTCCATACAATGCCCCATTTCAAAGGCATGCCAGACGTTCCTCCTCTACAAAGAAAAGAGGCTCACAAGCAAGTTTTGCAGTTACTTCACATAGGGGCCATTCAGCCAGTCCCTGTATCAGAAAGGGGCCTAGGATTTTATTCTCGCCTGTTCCTTGTACCAAAGAAGGGGAACACGTGGAGACCAATTTTGGATTTATCTCTCCTCAACACGTTTTTGGACATTCCCAAGTTCAAGATGTTGACGTTACAACAGCTTTTACCTCTGCTGGGCAAAGATCACTGGATGGTAACTTTAGATCTCAAGGAAGCTTACCTTCATGTGCCTATAAGGCTAAGTTGCAGGAAGTATCTGCGGTTTCGGGCTGGAAATTCTCATTATCAGTTCTCTGCATTGCCCTTTGGCTTATCTACTGCCCAGAGTATTCACAAAGGTTCTGGCTCCAGTGATAGCTTACTTCAGGCTTCAAGGAATTCAAATCTATCCTTACTTGGACGACTGCCTGATTCTGGCTCAAGAAAAGGAAGACCTTCTACAGCATCTGGAATATGTTATAGCAGTGCTAAGATGCCTAGGGTATTCTGTGAACGAAATAAAGTCCAGTCTAGTACCCTCTCAAGACATGTGCTTTCTGGGTGTGAGACTGAATACAGCAGCCCAGATGGCCTTTTAACCCCGGACAAACAAAAGAGTCTGTCACTTTACTTCCATCAACTATCTCATCAGTCCGTGCTGACTGCAAGGACAGTCCTTCAAGCATTAGGGTTCATGGCATCTTGTATTCTGGTGCTTCCCAATGCCAAACTGCATATGAGGAAGCTACAATGGTATCTCAAAATGTATGGACACAGCACTGCCAGGATTTGGACACTGTCATTCAAATAATACCTTGCCTTCAAAAGAATTCTTGTGGTGGGCTCAGGAATGTCACCTAAACAAGGGACTCTCTGTGACCCGGCCAGAGGCAAGTCAGATTTTAACGACAGATGCCTCGGACATTGCTTGGGGAGCTCATCTAAATGGAAAGTGGATACAAGACAAGTGGCCTGCCAGTCTACAGCATCTACATATCAACATGAAGGAGATGTTAGCAGTCCAGTTTGCATTAATGGCTTTCAAGGAGTTACTTCTTCCAGGGCAGGTGTTGATTCTAACAGACAACACAACTGTCATGTGGTACATCAACAAGCAGGGGGGAACACATTCTTATCCTCTATGCAGGCAAGCAATGATTTTATGGGAGACTGCGCTAAGCTTGCAACTAACTCTTCAGGCAAGGTTTCTGCCAGGAGCACAGAACTCCTTAGCAGATGTGTTAAGCAGACAAATCATGGATCCCCACGAGTGGAAACTGGATCTTCATGTATTTCAGAAACTGACAGTGTCATGGGGAACTCCAGACATAGATCTGTTCGCTTCTCCACTAAACCACCAGCTGCCAAAGTATTGCACAAAGGGGTTTCATCACACAGCTTGGAAAGTGGATGCTCTGTCTTTCAGTTGGAAAAACCTTCATGTGTATGCCTTTCCACCTCTACCTCTTCTTCCAAAGGTACTATTAAAGGTCAGACAAGACAGGCCAAGGATGATTTTGATAGCTCCAGATTGGCCTCGGCAACACTGGTACCCACTACTACGGAGTCTGGTAAAGAAGCCTCCATGGCCTTTACCTCTGATTCCTCATCTGTTATCTCAGCAGGACGACCATCTGCTCAATGTCAAGCTTCACTCTCTTCATCTAACAGCCTGGCATATTCTGTGTTGAAACACAGTAGGTCTCAACTTCCTCAACAAGTTTTAAATGTGATTATGGAAGCTAGAAGACCTAGTACAAGGAGAGTGTCAGAAAAATGGAAGAGATTTTTATTTTGGAGTACAGCAAAGAATTTGGAGATTTCAGAGCCTAATTTGAGTGTGGCTCTTCAATATCTTACTGAATTATTGGACAAAGGTTTGTCCTTCTCTTCCATAAAGATTCATGCTGCAGCAATTTCAGCTCACTATGATTGTGACCCACCTTTGTTTTCGCATCCTTTGTTCAAGCAGTTTCTTAGAGGGGCAAAGAATATAAGACCCCACGTAGAGCTCCTACTCCTGCTTGGGATCTCAATTTTGTGTTGGAAAAACTTACTCTACAACCTTTTGAGCCTGCAGCTACTGCTGAATTGAAATATTTGTCATGGAAGACTGCTTTTCTGTTGGCTATTACTTCTGCAAGAAGGGTGTCTGAGTTGCAGGCCCTTATGGCAGTAGAGCCCTTTTGATTTTCCATAAGGATAGGGTATCATTACGTACTAATCCTTCTTTTATGCCTAAGGTGGTTTCTAGTGTGGCTTTAAACCAAACTATTCATTTGCCTACGTTTTTTGCAGCTCCTCAAAATAAAGGGAAAAGATTTTGCACACTTTAGATGTACACAGGCAATTGCGTTATTATTTAAGCAGGACTAAGGATTTTAGGAAGTCTCAGCAGTTGTTTGTTTCTTTTGCTTTGAGCTCTCAGGGCAAGCCTGTGTCAAAACAAACTATTTCTAGGTGGATTGGCTTTTGCATTGCATTCTGTTATTCCCATCATGGCAAGGAGATTCCAGCTGGGATTAGGCCTCATTCCACTAGGGCTACTGCCACTTCAACAGCATTTCTAAGGGGGGTGGCGACTAAGGATATTTTGGAAGCAGCTACTTGGAGTTCAGTGCATACTTTCTCTAGGCATTATCACCTCCCTATCTACTCTAAGTCTAGGGCTGGTTTTGCCACAGCTGTTTTACAAGGCATGTTGTCAGCTCCTACTTCTTTATGATTTGCCAGCCTCCCTTACCTCTGCTTTGGGATTCTACCCAATAGTCAGGACTGCAGCAATGGAAGACGAAGAACATAGTACAGTTTTGTACCTACCATAAATGTAGATGTTCGAGGATTCCATTGCTGCAGTCCAATTTACCCTCCCTCCTTCCCCTCTGTATTTAGGGGTGGTTGTGTAGGTGAGTTTACATGCTTATATTTTTGTATATATATGGTTGTATATATTGTGCATGTTTTTGGTGCAGGTTGTTTTGGGACTTGTCTTTTTGGGGTCTTCTGACATCTGGGGCAAGAAAAGACTGAGGATATGACGTCGGTCATGCGCATTAGTACCCTGACGTACTGACGTCAGTCTAATGCGCTCTGACCGACGTCAGCCTTATACTCTGGTATTCGGGCCGACTGGACGCGGACTATACCCAATAGTCAGGACTGCAGCAATGGAATCCTCGAACATCTACATTTATGGTAGGTACAAAACTGTACTTTTCCTCTGATGGCCAGAATTTACCCTTATCTACCTATGAGGATTCTTATGCTGAGGACTCTATTCCCTCTTCTTCCCCCCCAGAGGATTTCTTTTTTGGTGAAACCTTGCATACTCTCAGGGAGCATTTTCGTTGGGAAAGTCGGGATTTCTCTGATTCTAAATAGAGGATTATGGATTTCTTACTCCTGCCCCAGCACAGACCTTTAGCTATACCTCCTGTACTGGACATTGTTGATGATGCCTTTTCGGAATCTAGCATGGCCTCTGACTCTTTACCTCCTGCTTCCAGAAAACCTGATAGATATTACAGGGTTCCTGACTCTCACAAGTTCCTTTTCAAAAATCCTACTGCGGATCCTGAAACCGTTTCACAGGGACCCAAGGGCATTAAAACTACTACTGCCAAAAATCCTACCCCCTCTGATAGAGACTCCAGGGCGCTGGATAGATGGGGTAAGAAATTATACACTTCTGCAACTTTGGCCATTAGGGCCTTGATTTGCCAGTTCCATATATTAAAGTATCAGCAGCATATTATTGGATTGCTTAAACAGAAAATGATGTTGATTCCTGATTGTGCTGAAAATAAGGATTTACAGGATTTAATGCATTCTGCTGAACAAGTTGGTAAACATACATTGCAGTGTGGTTTTGATTCACTAGATGCATCTTGCAAGGCTGCAGTAACTGGGTCTGTATTTAGAAGGCATGCTTGGCTTAAGGAGCAATCCTTGCCAAATCATATTAAAGCAAAATTACTGGATGCTCCCTTAAATCAGGAACGCCTGTTTGGCAACAAGGCTGAAGAAGTTCTTTAAAAGATGGAGGAAAAAGCTAAATCTATGCAAACTGTTAAAGATTTTTTACAAGTACAACCTCCAATATTTAGTAGGCATTGGCCTTCTAAGAATTGGTCCTTTCCTGCCTCTTCCAGACCTTCTCAGTCCAAACCCAGATCCAGCAGAGCACCCAGGCTTCAGTCCCAGGGGACACACAGCACTAAGCAGTGGGGGGCCTCCACTTCCAAATCTGGGAGTAATAAAACTCCCCCCTATGGTATACTGTCCCAATGACTTCTTTTTAAAAATTCCAAGCACTTCTCAATGAACTGCCCCCTTGGGGGGAAAGATTGCACTTCATGCAAAGAACTGGGGACTCATTACCCAGGACAATTAGGTTTTAAATATAGTGTCCCAAGGATACAGATTTCACTTCCACACATTGCCAATGCCAAGCGGTTGGCCAGATCTACCTCCAAATCAATGGGCAGTGGCCCAAAAGCAAGTACTCGCTCTTTTAAGCATAGGGCTATTTAATTGGTTCCAGAAGAGGAAAAGGGATAAGGTTTCTACTCGAGATTTTTCCTGGTACCCAGAAAAGACAATTCATGGCGTCCTATCCTGGACCTGTCTATTCCAAACACCTTTTTGGTGATTCCAAAATTCAAGATGCTGACTCTTCACCAGTTGTTTCCTATGCTAAGCAAAGATGCCTGGTTGGCAACACTAGTTTTAAAGGAAGCTTACTTGCACATCCCAATCAGTGAATCTTGCAGAAGATACCTACGCTTCAAAGCAGGCTACACGCACTATCGGTTTTCTGCACTGCCCTTTGGCTTATCTACTGCGCCCAGGGGATTCACAAAGTGCCTAGCACCAGACATTACATTTTGCAGGGAAAGAAATATTCAAATATACCCATACCTGGTCGATTGTCTAATTCAGACAGAAAACCAGGACATATTTTTGAATCATCTGGCATTTATACAAAGGGTGCTAACTTGTCTGGGGTGTACCATAAACGAAAGTAAATCACACCTGGTACCCTGTCAACAAATTATATTAGTGGGAGCAAGCTTGAATACAACTTCCCAGATGGCTTTCCTCACACCAGAGAAACAAATTCACTTGACAACCTATTTCAAACAAGTGGCCACAAAAACCCTGCTATCTGCAAGGCAAATACTACAAGCCTTGGGGTTCATGGCCTCCTGCATTCTTCTAATTCCATATGCAAGGCTGCATAAGAGGAAACTAGAATGGTATCTAAAAAGCCTATGGTGTCAACATTCTCAGGATCTAGAAGCAATGATCGTTATCATTCCTTGCCTGCGCCTAGAGTTCCTTTGGTGGGCAGAGGCCTACCACCAAAATAAGGGACTGCCATTCACACTAACCCCTGCCGCCCAAATCCTAACAACAGACGCATCAGACTATGCATGGGAGGCGCACCTGGCAGGGAAGTGCATTCAGGGCAAATGGAACTCCATTCAAATGCACCTTCACATCAGTCATAAAGAAATGTTAGCTGTACAGAATGCTCTGACAGCCTTCAAGGACCGCATTCTTCCAGGTCAGTTAATGGTAAAGAGGGACAACACCACTGTTATGTGGTACATAAACAAGCAGGGGGGGGTACATATTCTTACCCCCTCTGCAGAATAGCCATGGCATTGTGGAACACAGCCTTGAGCTACCAAGTGCATCTATAAGCTCAATTTCTGCCAGTAAAACTAAATACACTGGCAGACGGACTAAGCGGAAACCTCATGGACCTACACGAGTGGAAACTGGAACCAAGGATTTTCAACATGTTGACAAGCAAATGGGGGAGACCAGATATAGACCTGTTTGCCTCTCCCCAGAACTATCAATTGGAAACGTTTTGTGCAAGGACTCCCCACAGAGAAGCTTGGAAAGTGGATGCTCTGTCCTTCAGCTGGAAAAACCTATCAGTTTATGCCTTTCCTCCTCTGCCCCTGCTCTCCAAAGTACTACTAAAGATCAAACAAGACAAACCAAGGATGATTTTGATTGCACCACACTGGCCACGCCAACACTTGGTACCCCCTCCTGCGCAGTGTGTCACTGTTGGCCCCATGGCACCTGCCTCAGACTCCTACCCTGCTGTCTCAGCAGGAGAACCAGATTCTGCACCCTCTGCTTCAAACACTGGACCTAGCAGCCTGGTTAATTACCTAAGCTCTCCTTTACCATCCCTCAGTAAACCAGTGATGGATGTCATTTTAGAGGCAAGGAGGCCTAGTACTAGAAAATCTTATGCTAAAAAGTGGAAAAGATTCTGTGCCTGGAATCAATCTCAAGGGATGAGCACAGCAGTGCCCAATTTACCTCAGATTTTACAATACTTAACTGAGATGCTTCACAAGGGCCTGTCTTTTTCCTCAATAAAAATTCACGCCTCAGCTGTTTCAGCTCATTATAACACAGAACCTCCCCTCTTCATTCATCCACTGCTCAAGCAGTTCTTCAGAGGGGCCAAAAAATTTGAGACCATCCAGGAGAGTTCCAACTCCAGCCTGGGACCTTAACTTTGTATTGGAGAAACTCACCCTTTCTCCTGTCGAGCCAGCTGCTACTGCAGATTTAAAATTCCTTTCTTGGAAAACGGCTTTCCTTTTAGCCATCACTTCAGCAAGAAGGGTATCTGAATTACAGGCCCTTATGGCAGTGGAGCCTTTCATCATCTTTCATGCGGACAGGGTGTCCCTCAGGACTAATCCAGTGTGGCCTTTAATCAGTCCATTAATTTGTCAACATTCTTTCCTAATCCACAGAATAAAGTGGAATGGATACTGCACTCCTTAGATGTGCACAGACAACTTAGATTCTACTTGGACAGGACTAAACCTCAAAGGAAATCTGAACAACTGCTGGTGGCATTTGCTGCAGGGATAGAGGTGAAGGCTATTTCAAAGCAAACTATGTCCAAATGGATAGGCCATCGCATTAATTTCTGCTATAAGCACCATGGAAAACCTATCCTACAGGGGATTAGACCCCACTCAACCAGGGCTGCATCTACCTCTACAGCCTTTCTCAGAAACGTACCTACCAGAGACATCCTAAAAGCTGCTATCTGTTGTTTTGTACATACTTTCACCAAGCATTACCATTTGCCAATTTTCTCTAAATCCAGAGCTGGCTTTGTCACTGCAATTTGCAGGGCCTTATAGCTGGTCCTAGTGCTATCTAAATTCCTCCTCCCATCCTTAGCTTTAGGAATCTACCCAAATGTAATGACTGCAACAGTGAAACACGAAAAACATAGTACAGTTGCGTGCACTTATCATAAATGTAGATGTTTGAATGTATTCAGTGTTGCAGTCCTGGTTACCCTCCCTCCAGCCCTGTGACTTCTTTTGGCTATACCTCTTCTCTCCTTTTCTATGATAAAAGCTTTTTGGTGTATTTGCTTTATTGTTGGAGGTATAACCTTGTATATTTATAGATTTAATTGCTTCCCATTAGGGGGGCACCTGACATCTGGGGCAAGAAAAACTGATGTAATGACGTCAGCTGCATGTTTTATACCCCTGATGACTTGTCGTCACGGAAGAAGAGACAGCAACCGACGTAGGACCCAAGACTTTGTTAATCAGGCCGACTAAGGGCTACTGCAAGCAGATAACCCAAATGTAATAACTGCAATAGTGAATACACTCGAACATCTACATTTATGGTAAGTGTACATAACTGTACTTTTTATTCTAACCAGACGAGCAACAGGTGCCACTAATTTGACTTGAGAGACTGTCCCGCTGGTAGCCAGCAGACCTGTTCGGAACAGTGAACAGATCGAAGGACCTTAGCTCCTCTTCCTCACATACCTAGGTGGCACATTGGTTAACAGTTGGCCAGGGCAACTTATGACAGTGGTAACATCTGTGATATATTGGTTGACAGTGGTGGGATTACGACCCTATTAGAGCCAGTTGTCCATTGCATTAAACATAATAAACCTTTCCCTGAATTAAATAAACTCCTGCTACAGGAGCTGTAGCTACCTTGATCTTGTTTACAAAGAGGACTGTTATTGATACTTGTAGAGCAGCTACACAATCTTCCTTTGAATATCTTTTCTAAACAGTGTATTTTGGATTTGATCTCCTGATCAGGATCCTCCTTCTGGTTATTGTTATCAAAAATATGCTCTCCTTGGTGTCCACCCAGCAACATCATCTTGGGACTCTGTCATGCGAGGTATGGAAGTAGATGTGTTGCTGTCATATATAAAGGTTATCTGCTTGCCATAATTATAGTTGTGTAGGGGTGAGTCTGACTTCTGTAAGCCACCCACCTTCCCCCCAGCTTGACTGAGATATGTAATTTTCATATGTGTGTGTGTGTGTGTATGTACACATGGGTTCCGTACTAATCCCCAACGCACTTTTTCCCGAATCACTCATGGCCGAACATACTTGCGCGAAAATGCTGTTCACCGAAGCAGCATTTTCTCTTAAGTATGCTGTTGTGGAGGCCGTACTACAGTGTGGATGAGGGAAGATTCCCTTTTCCTCACTGTAGTGCGGTCTCGGAGTGAGAATATTAAAGTGGGGGGGGGGTGCAGGGGGACACAGCCCCTCTGCATAAATGTTTTTTTCTTGAATGTTGGGTGTTGGGTTCGACTATTGCAGCTTCTTGCAATAGTCCTAGACCCATATACATATATATATATATATATATATATATCTACACATATATGTATATATTATATATAGGGTTTCACTTTAAAACGTCAAAAACTCATAACATCTAATTTCAAAACAGTGAGACAGTAAAATTACTCATAATATCGAATCTCACAACATTGAAAATGTATAAAATTGAGTAGTGTATCATTAAACATGTAAATGTTATAGTTTATTCTGTTAATCTGTATATAGTGTTTATTCTGCCACTCTGTATGTGTTTTTAGGCTGTACAGGTAAGTGATTTAGACATTATGCGTGCATTCTTTATGGTGATTGTGATACAGTAGGGTTAGGAAATTAACTTTTTTCCGCTGTAGTGAGATCTCAGATTTGGTATGTTTAATGTACGGAGGTGGGAGGGCATAGCCCCCCACTTGGCGGATGAAGGGGTGGCTTGCCCCCTCTGCGGAAACATAGTAAAAAGTGTGTGGGATGTTATTTATATTTGCTTTGCAGTTTTCAATGTTGTGAGATTCGAAGTTTTGAGTTTTAGATGTTTTGAATTTTCGATCTTATGGTCTCGCTGTTTTGAAATTAGATGTTATGAGTATTTGATGTTTTAAAGTAGAACTATATATGTGTGTGTATGCATATATATATATATATATATATATATATATATATATATGAAATATGTGTGTGTATATATACACAGATGTCTATATCTATACATATATATATATATATATATATATATATATATATATATATTTGTATATACATAAAAGTCTTTTTAGCACATCTGCCTCTGATCTGGAGTGGAAGAGCAGAGCATTATGAGATACAGGTAGAGGTCAGGAAGAGTTGATATTGGTTGAACAGTCCTAATGCCTGCTGTCTTACTCCTGTTAATTATAGAACATCATCATTTGCGTGGCTCTATTGGTATGCAAAGTATATGACTTTTATATTAATCTTCTCATACAGATGGGCCTCTTGTCCTTATCTTCCTTTTCTTCCATTCACAGGTTTTATTTCAGTAAGGTAGTAGTGTCCCTTCTAAACCTTGAAACCACTGAGTCTTCATATGTGAAATATCTCTTATTAATTCTGAATATTGTTCTCATTTTCATTAATAGTCACACATGTTGTGAAGGATGCTAGAAGACACCATGAAAGGGAGTCCTGTTGACTTTCTCCTTCCACTGTGCTCCATTGATGGTTTTAGCAGTCCACTGTCTCCCTTCCTTAAGTTTATTTCCATATATATATATATATATATATATTTATATATATATATGTATATATTAAAGCAATTAAGACAAGAGGTATCACTGTTAGTAGACTGCAGAAGAGGGAACAGATCAACAAAAATACTCAGAAAGGTAGAGGAGGTAAAAGCAATGCACAGTATCATAACAGATCAGGATCTGTCATGCTATTTCACAAATAATAAACTGAAAATATAAGCACAGGCAGAAAAACTTAGAAGATATGCAGATAAATATAAAGGAAAAATACAAAATAATTTATTGATGACCCAAAAAAGTTTTATAGAGAATTTTGAAACAAGGCGAAAGGAATTGAAACACCACGAAAAAAGAAGAAATAGATACATTTTAGTGAAATATCTATGAAGATCTTGTGGAAGATGACAAAAATGCTAAATGGATAGAAGATATAAAAGAAAAAAATAAGTTTAAATGTACAGAATATGAAATGGGATAAAGTTACAGCCAGAGATATTGAAACAAAGTTAAAAAGAGATCCTAATTTAAAACCCGAAGCCCAGATACAGAATCTAACTTCTGGCTAAAAGTATTAACAACTTTATATGAAGATTTAACCTTGAATGAAAACTATTTATTTGCGCGCCCCGAACAGACACCAACCTGGATAACAACAGGAAAAAAATACTCCTACTTAAGAGCGAACCTGCAAGTTATCCGAAAAACTAGACCAGTAACCTGCCTTCCAATGATGTATAAACTGTACATTAGAATTGATGCTGACAAAGTTTATAGTCATTTAGAAAAAAGCTCAATCATAGCAATAGAGCAGTAGGGTAACAAAAGAAAGTCATATGGAACAAAGGAAGGATCATCTGTTTTTAAATAAAGTCATAATGGAGAAATGTAAAAAGGGCAAGAATCTTAAGTATGGCATGGACAGACCACAAAAAAAAGCAGTTGACAGTACCCCACATTCCTGGATAAATGAGTCCTTAAAAATGTATAAGATACACCCTGCACTGATTCATTACATTACAGTGACCATGAAACAGTGGCAAACTACTTTGCAGTTAAGCCATGAGAAAGAACAGATTATTGTTATTCCAGGGATACAAATGAAAATTTAAAGGGGATATTTCAGGATGACTGTTTGTCACTGCTGCTCTTTTGTCTTGCCCTTACTCTATTAAGCTGCCTACTTAACAGATTAGGTCATGGCTACCATTTGGCTCCCAGAAAACAAGAACGTGTGAAGACTTCTCATCTTTTTGTGGATGATTTAAAACTGTATAGTTCATCAGATGAGGAACTGAAAGCACAACTGCTAGGGGTTAGAACTTTTCAGTTGAGATAAGAATATAGTTTGTTCGTAGCACCAAGAAAGCATCAGTTTGGGACAGGAATACGGTCTAAAAGAACTTGAACAAGAGGGAGTTTATAAATACTTGGGAACTGATGAAGGTTCAACAATAAAACATGAACAAATACAAATAAAACTTAGGAGTATTTTAAAAGACCAAAATTAATACTGAAAACAGCATTGACATCTAGGAACAAAGTCCAAACTTTAAATCAGTTTGATCTTCCTGTCCTAAGTTACAGTTTTGGAATGATTGACTGGCCCCAAAAAGTGTTGGATTGGTTGAACAGGAGAACAAGAAGGATGCTTCATGCTAATCAAATGATTTATAAAAAACATTGTATACCAAGATTATATAGTCCCCATTCTGAAAGAGGTATGGGCCTCCTCAAAACTGATTATTTGTATAGATTTGCAGTTGTAGGTCTGCATACATATCTGCTGACCTCACAAGATCCAAATGTAGTCAAAGTTTTACAACACGACGAGAATATGTCTATGATTACTTCCCTGCTTAGTTTAGGAGAAGCATATGTGTGTCAAGCAGGAGTAAAAATCAAACCAGAAGTAAATTAAAATCAGGCAGCAAATGAATCTGCCAAAAAACAATAGAAAAAAATATAAGGTGAAGGATAAGATGAGAAGGCAAGAAATGTGGAAAATGCATAAATATAGTTGCAAGTATTGAAAACTCTTGGAACAACCTCGTGTTGATCTGAATCGAATCCAGGAAAGATGAAAAATTAATACAGGTGGCCCAAAATAGTGAACTACGTACATGCTGGTGTACAAAATCCATTGAACATGTGAGAGAAACAGACAAATGTAGGTTTTGTAAAACAGAATTGGAAACAGTCGCACATGTTGTGCTATACCAATGGCAGAAGGACTGTATACTGAAAGACATAATAATGTGGCAATATTGTTGCATTGGGGACTATGAAAATGCTGTAATACTGAAGTAGCTGAGAAGCACTGGAAACATGAGCCACATAGCATTATAGGAAATGAAGTTTATATCACATGGGATCACCCATTACCAACAGTTCAAAAAATAGATGCGAGAAAACCAGATAGAGTAGTGCATAAAAAGAAGCAAATGTAGCATTGATCATTGAATTATTGAAATTACTACACCCAGTGACTACAGTGTCTTACATACAGAGAGAGAGAGAGAGAGAGAGACACACAAAGTCATAAAATACCAGGATTTGCAGACAGAAACGAGGGCATTGTGGAAGAAGGATGCCCAGACAGTTTCAATAGTAGTAACAACTATAAAGTAGAATTTACAGTCATACTTGTATATATTGCCCATACATGTAATGCTGTACGAATTGCAGGAGTCATTACTGGGCACATTGCCAGTGCTGCGAAGAGCAATTCTGGCTAACATCAAGGACTGAAACAATACTATTTTCATGAAGTTTAATCATACTTTGACTTAGGAATGGGGTCATTTCCCGTCATGATATTAGAAACCTAAAAGACTTGGAGAAATTAAAGACATACCCAAATTTAACAATGCTGAACTTCTAATAGTACTCCTAAAAGTCAACAGTAGGAAAACTTTATGTTTAACAGCAATTTATATACCACCAGGGAATAACATTGATACTGCTCAAAATATATATTGAATATCCCAATAAATTAACCATGAAACTTTAATACTTGGAGAGTTAAATATAGACTTGCAACTTATAAATTCTACTACCCCCACTGAAGCCATAAACTTACACAACTTCAAACAATTAATAACCACATCTGCTAGAATCAGTAAAACTTCAGGGGGGACAGTCAACATTAGACTGGATTCTTACAAGCAAACCAGACAAACTGACACAAGTAAGCTGTTTATAGAAGTGACCACATACCAACATAAGCCATTAGAACTCACAATAACCTAGATATATATATCTATAATCAAATATAAAATACAGCCAATTTCAGCAAATATGTTTTCAATGAAACAGTAAAACAATGTAACTGGAATGTACTTAGAACAATGCCAGTAGATACTGCAGTAAAACACTTTAATAACATATTCTTACAGACTTTAAATAGTCTAATAGCAGTACATAACAAAAGCGTAAAGTCTCAACCCTGCTCCATGGTTAACAAAAGAAACAAACAAAAAAGTCATGATAAAAATGAATAAATGAATGCAAAGTAAGAAACAGAAACCAATTCAAATATAAAAGTAAAGTCCAGGACACAACCGTAGATGCAAATCTTCTTTATATTCTCACAAAGTACAACAGATGAACGCTTTCGTCTAATGACTAGACTTCATCAGATAAAAGCACTGGTACCAGTAACAACTTTTATACATCAAGTCTCAATCAACAAATACACTTAATTAAAATTTAAAGTGATACACATGTTCATTATTAACTTTCCTGTTTTACTATGTCATATAAAAAAACTATAAAAAAACTATAAAACGTATTTGTAGTTTCAGTGAATAAATTTAAGCCCATTTGTACAATCTCTAAATTATGAAATCATTTTTAAATATAACTCAAACTGATTACACGCTTTCAGCTTTTTTATGTAATATAGAATGTTAAGTTGTCAATCTCGCCTTCATTCTTGCTGGATGGGTTCGGAGCCGATCCTCGGCTCCGACTCGGCACTTGCTTTAGCTCGAGAACTCCTTTTACCAGCTCGAGGCAACCCTATATCCCATGATGCAAGGCGGAACTACCTCAGATCTCGTTTGCCGCTTAGCGAAAGAGGTCTCCTTTGCCAGCTGAGGTAAGTTTTTTCTTAGTCAAATAAGAAAAAGTGTAGTTAGGGGTTTATTTTCCCTGTTAGTGTAGTCTGTAATTAGTTACAGCCCACCCTATTCCCTATTTTTCAACCTTTTTATAAACTTTTTATAAGTTTTAATCTAAAGTAGTTTAGTCAGGCCTAGTTCCCTTTTGTTATCCCTTCCTGTGTGTTTGTGTAAGGGATTAATTTGTGTGTTTGTTGGGACTGTTTGTGTTCTATCCTCTTAGGATGTCAAAAGAAGGCAAGGTCTCAGGCTTCAAGAAGTGTGACCAGTGCTGTCAGAAAATGTCTCTGACAGACGGTCACACTTCTTGTGTTTATTGCCTGGGGCCTTTGCACATGCAGGACTCCTGTGCGTTGTGTCATGCTTTTAGCCAGAGAGTCCTGCAGGAAAGGAGGAACAAACTCATCCTCCGAGGTTTACTTAAACCTGAAGGTTCTCCTCCTAAATCAGGGTCAGGAAAACCTCTTAAGCCACCGAAGGCTCAGGCTACAGTGTCCAAGCCTCCTCCGGTGGCTCCGGCTCAGTCGGAGCCGATATCGGCTCCGGCTGGAGTCGATACTTCTTCTACTCGAGTAGTGGGTTCGGTGCCGGCTAGCTCCGATACCCTGACTACTGTGGCCTTGTCGGCTCCGGCTGGAGCCGACACTTTATCCAGCATCGAGAAATCCTCGGCTCCATCTGGAGTTCTAGGGACTTCGGCTCCGATGGCTTCGACCCGTAAGAGATCTCGGTCCCCCTCTATTATGAGTATCCACTCGGCTCCGGGATCTCCTCTTTTGTCGGAGCGGAGCCATCGGAGCCGATCTTCGAGATCTTCCAGGCTGTCTGACCACGACTTGGAGAGGGTGGTAAGCAGGCTGTTGAAGTCTCAGGCACTGGCCCAAATGCTCCATAGCCCGTCTCAACAGACGTCGGCTATAGCCCCAATTCTTGAACTTCCTCCTCCGACTCCACACCAAAGTTCGGAGCCGGAGCTTCTTGGGACAGCGACTGTTTCGATGCCGGAGCCGATACATCCTTCGGCTCCGTCGTCCTCGGCTCCGATCTCCTCCTTGAGACCTTCCTTGGAGGGATCCGGTCGTCGGGTTTCCACTGTCGGCTCCGAGGGGGCTAGTGGCATCGGACCCTTGTCCGACCCCGCTCTCCCTCTCGGGGCTTCGGCTTTGGTAAGCTCGGCGCCGACATCGGCCTCGGAGCCTTCTCTCTCCTTGGAGCCGACCATTCCTGTCTCTTCGGAGCGGGTATGTTCTGGTCTCCTGGGGAGAGGAGCCTTTGAGGTGATGAGGAGTGTCCTGGCCTCTGAGCCTGGTCAACGGTCCATCCCTCCAGCTCCTCCCTCATCAGTGCCTGCAGATGCCTCTTGCCAGCCTCTTGCTCTCAGGCCCAGGGATCCATCGCCCCAGGTTTCCCCACTGGGAATTTCCTCCTCTTCCGAGGTTTCTCCTGACCCTGCAGGGGAACCCCCTCGGAAGAGGACGTGTAAGAGGAAACACACAGACTCCCCTGAGTCTACTACATCTGATACCGACTTTGATGAGTCGGAGGGTTCTCCACGGTCCCCCTCTGAGGATGTCTCCTTTTCAGACATCCTTGAGCTCCTCAAACAGAGGGGGAATTGGCCCTCCATTGACCCCTCCGAGGATGAGTCGGTATACCTGGAGGCTTTTGGATCCCGACCCTCCACCTCCTAGGTGTCTCCGCCTTTCGACCCACTCATGCAGGTAGTGGCTCGGGAGGCGTGGCGCTCCAGATTCTGTGGAACCTGTCCCCAGAAGACCATCCAAGTTCATTACGGCCCTGTCGGATAAACAGTTCCTTTCCAAAGGTGTCTCTGTGGATGCTATGGTGGTGGCGGCCACTAAGAAGGAACTGGCGGATCCTTCTGTACCTGTCCATCCTCCTAACAAGGACTCTAGGACCATGGACAGGTATGGAAAGCGGATGTTTTCTTCAGCGACCTTTGCTATGCGTTCGCTGAATTACCTTTGTCACTTCACCAGGCTTCAACGAGATATTCTCAAGGAACTGGGTGAAGTAGTCCAGGATCCTTCTGCTGCTGGGGCTCAGGAAAAGATTGCCTCACAGCTTGCTATCCTGAATTCCATATCTAACTCCTCCATGCGGCTCATATCTTATGCGGCCGATGGAGCGAGCAGGGCCGCAGGCACAGGAGTTGCTGTTAGACGCCAAGCCTGGATGCGGCTGTGTAATTTTGCGGACCCCTTTAAGGCGTCCTTCACTAATACCCCCTTTGATGGTTCGGCTTTGTTCGGACCTCAAGTGAAGGATACCTTGACCAGGTGTGAGCAGGACGGTAAGACTCTTTCTGCCGTTGGAGTCCAATTTTCCACTCCTTCTAGACCATATCCCAAGGGTCAGAAAGGGGAAGATGTGGTTCCGTAAAGCCCAAGGAGCTACACCGGACACACGTGGTCAATTTACCCCCAGAGGCAGAGGGGGTAACAATAGACGCTGCCCTAGAGGCAGGGGGGGTCCTCAGAACCAGGGCAACAGGGAGTCTCTTCCTGAGAAGCCCTTTCAGCATCCCTGAGGTGTTGCCCGACTGTCCACCCTTGGAGGCAGTTGGGGGAAGGATTTCACTGTACCCAGTAGCCTGGCAATCCGTATCCCAAGAGAAGTGGGTACAGTCGATTATATCCGAGGGTTACAAGATCCCTTCAAGGTTTCCGTACCTCTACAATCCCTTCCAGACATCTCACCCGGTCAAAGGGATTTGGCAAAACAGGAGGTTTCAAAACTCCTAGAAAAAGAGCCGTCCAGACAGTGCCGGCAGACCAAGTAGGATCCGCGTCTACTCAAGATTCTTTTGGTCCCCAAAAGGACGGGAGAGTGGAGACCAATATTAGACCTCAGCAATCTGAACAGATTTGTCAAAAAGGCAAGATTCCGGATGGTCACGCTTCAGTCCATTCTGCCCTTTCTGGGCAAGGACAACTGGATGTGCTCGATAGACCTTCAGGATGCGTACTATCACATAAAGATTCACAGGCGCTCCAGGAGGTTTCTCCGCTTTCGGCTAGGGACCAGTCATTACCAATTCAGAGCCCTGCCCTTTGGCCTCACTTCAGCCCCCAGAGTGTTTACCAAATGCATGGCAGTGGTCACAGCTCACCTGAGACGTCTAGGATTCCAGGTGTTTCCTTATTTGGACGACTGGCTCCTCTCCGCCACCACCAAGTGTCAGCTTCTTCAGTCCAGAGACTACACCCTTCAGCTTTGCAAGAATCTGGGAATCTCAGTAAATTTCGTAAAATCTTCTCTGCTGCCTTGCCAATCTATCACCTTTATAGGCGCAGAGTTAAATACCGTCAAAATGTTAGCCAGACTAACAGATCAAAGAATTCTGGACATCCAAAAATTTGTTCGGCTTCTGTTACAAAGCAAAAAGATCAAAGCCAGGTTTGTCCTGAAAGTTCTAGGTCTAATGGCTGCAGCCATTGTTCTTCTACCACTGGCTCGTTTTCACATGCGTCTCCTGCAGTGGATGCTTTTCACGCAGTGGTCGTATCACAATCTTCCGATGAGATACGAGATCTTAGTGACACAGTCTTGCAGGGCTCATCTGGGCTGGTGGATATCTTCCCCTCTTCTTCATCAGGGCTGATCCTTTGTTCCCCCTCCTCCAGTTGCCACAGTCACCACGGATGCCTCTCTGATCGGGTGGGGGGGGGCATTATCAGGGCAGGATGGTCCACGGGACGTGGCAACCCATAGAATACCATCTGCACATAAATGTCCTGGAGATGAGAGCAGTGCTTTTAACGTTGCAAGCCCTCGACGACTTTCTTCCCACGGGGACTATTGCAGTACAGACGGACAACATGTCCGTGGTCTGGTACATCAACAAACAGGGCGGAACCAGGTCCTATCCCTTATGTCGAGAAGCTCTCAGACTTTGGCAATGGGCGATCTCTTCTCAGCGGTTTCTGATAGCAACGCACATCCCGGCAGGTCCAACCTATTGGCGGAGAGGCTAAGCAGATCTATTCTGATGCCTCACGAGAGGTCTCTCAATCAATCTGTAGTGGATCAGATTCTTCTGAAGTGGGGCACTGCTTGTTGCGATCTTTTGCTACCCCTCAAAACAACAAGTGCCCAGACTATTTCACTCTATTTCCCTTCCAGGCCAACCCCTGAGAGACTCTCTAACCCAGGATTGGCCTCGGGACTTCTTTATGCTTTTCCTCCCTTTCCATTGATTCCACAAGTCATTCAGAAAGCCACCGCTTTGAGAGCCAAATTGATCCTCATTGCTCCTTTTTGGCCTCGACAAATTTGGTTTCCGTCTCTGCATCGTCACCTTCTGGTGCAGCCCTGGCATCTGGACCCAGTTCCGGATCTTTTGATCCACCAGTCGGGTCAGCAGCACCGGGCCATTCATTCTCTCAACCTCACTGCTTGGTTGCTCCACTTCCTTCCCTAGCCAGGCTACCAATGATTTCTGACTCAGTCAGAGACATTATAGTGTCTTCTTTGAAGTCGTCCACTAGGACTATTTATGCTAGCAAGTGGCGACGGTTTTCGATTTGAGCAAACTCCAGAAATATTGATCCTTTTACTGCTCCCGTACATTCTGTTTTAGATTTCCTAGCGGAGATTTTTCATTCGGGATCCTCGTCATCTACAGTCAAAGTACAACTGGCTGCTATTTCCAAGTATCATGTTGGCTTGCATGACAATAACATCATGTCTCATAGATTATGCAAGGCCTTTTTGAGAGGAGTTTTTCTCCTAAAGCCACCTATAAAGCATCCTCCTCCGCAATGGGATCTAAACTTAATGTTGGCATCCTTGATACTACCTCCCTTGAACCGCCTGCTTCATGTTCTTTGAAGTTATTGACGTGGAAAACTATATTTTACTGGCTGTCACTTCTGCAAGAAGGGTTTCCGAGATTCAAGCTCTCTGTATTCGCTCACCTTATTTGGTTTTCATAAGGACAGGGTATCGCTAAGAACTAACCCTTCCTTTCTCCCCAAGGTTGTATCTCAAACCAATATTAACCAATCTATAGATCTACCAGTCTTTTTCCCTAACTATTCCGACAGAGCTGAACAGAAATTGCATTTTTGGATGTCCATCGTCAGCTCAGGTACTACTTGCATAGGACTAAACAAATTAGAAAATCGGACCAATTGTTTGTCTCTTATGCAGAAAACAGGTTAGGTCTTCCAGTTTCTAAAGTGACCTTATCCAGATGGTTGACTTCCACCATTTCCTATGTGTACTCTCTCAGAGGCAAACAACTATCTTCTAAGCCAAAAGCGCACTCCACCAGGAGTCTATCCACTTCTGCAGCTTTTCAGGATAGACTTCCCATTGATACCATTTGTGCAGCAGCTACTTGGGCCACGCCTCATACCTTTGTTTCTCATTACAAGTTGGATTTGGCCTCCAGAGATAGGGCCAGTTTTGGTTCCACAGTTCTCAAGAGTCTGTTCCGTTGAGCCACCCGATTCAGGTGCTAGGACGCGGTCCCATCCAGCAAGAATGAAGGCGAGATTGACAACTTAACATTTAGAAGTTATGTACCTACCATAACGTTCCATGTTAGTTGTCTTCTCTCACCTTCTTTCTTGCGTCCCTCCTTCCTTCCCCCTGGCCTGGACAGATCTTGAAGAGTTCCTAATAGTTTGTTTCCTCTGGATCTTTGTTATGAGGACTTCTTTTAGGAAACTTTGTTCCTAATTTGGTTAGGATAACCTTTAGCAGGGTAAGTTAGCTGCCAAACGAGATCTGAGGTAGTTCCGCCTTGCATCATGGGATATAGGGTTGCCTCGAGCTGGTAAAAGGAGTTCTCGAGCTAAAGCAAGTGCCGATTCGGAGCCGAGGATCGGCTCCGAACCCATCCAGCAAGAAAGAAGGCGAGAGAAGACAACTAACATGGAACGTTATGGTAGGTACATAACTTCTAATTTTATACTAATATAGTCATTAAGACCTGGTGGGGAATTAGATTTAAGCCTCAGCTGCTGTAACAGTTCCCTGTATAATAAAGCATTTTTCATATCACCCCCTCCCCTCAAAAAATCCTTTGTGACTGAATCAGTTATACCAAATTTAAATCCTACAAACAAAGAACAAGATACACTGTGTTTGTACAAAGCATTTGTTTCCTTATGGGTCCTAATATCGTATAAATGTTCGTAGATACGGTCCTTAAATGTCCTTTCAGTTTTTCCTATATAGTATGCACTGCATGCAGTGCATATAGCCATATAAACTAACATTTTGGACTTACAATTCCCTTTGATAAATCTTATTATACTATTTAGGCCGTTGTTTGATTTTACAGTTGCCTCTCCCCATATATAGGTACAAACACTGCACACTCCACAAGGAGTGGTTGCCTTGTATTGTAAAGATTCCCTTTTTCCATGTTCGAAGGTCCTCTTGAAATTCATTCCCACCTTATATGTGAAAATGGGTTGTATACCCACTAACTGATGTACCTCATTTGTTTTCATTAGGTTCCAGTTGGTTCTAATTATGTGTGAAAATACCTCCGAGAACATACTGTATTGAATAATACATGCTGTGTTGTATTTTCTTCTCTCATCCAAAACCAGTTTTGTGTTCTGAAGGGGTTGACCTAAAAGGGCCTTATATTTTACACCCCATTCATTCATAACCTCATTTAGAATTTCAGTAACCATTTCGATAGGGTATTCTCTCTCACTAAAACATTTACCTAGGAAAACCATTTCTTGTTCTAAATCATAGTAGTCGGAGGTCATCCTGGCTATCCTAACTGCTTGGCCCTTAATTAAGCTTTTCTTTTGTGCAGTCGGATGGTGACTAATGAAGTGTAAATAACTGTTGCACCAAGTAGCGTTCCTGTAGATGTTTGATTTGAAACCACTAACTTCTTAGAAATGGTAACATCCAGATAATTAATATAATATTCATTGTATGTGTGTGTGAAAAAGAGAAAATGAGTGCATGAATCCAAATATTCCATAAATTTGTGCAATTCTTCTTTGGTCCCATTCCATAGCACAAAATGTCATCCAAAAATCTCAAATAAACTTAATGTGGTTGTAAAAAGCAGAGGGAAAAATAAACCTATTTTCCCATTCAAGTAATACCAAATTAGCATATGTTGGAGCACATGCTGCTCCCATAGCTATACCGCTAATCTGTCGATAATATTCTCCTTGGAAATGGATGTAATTGGAATCCAGAATGACCTCCATAAGTTCTAACATCAAAAGAATTTTATCCCTAGATAAAGTAGAATGTTTAAATAGACATTCACTAAAATAATCGTATCCTTCCCTTCTAGGAATACAAGTGAAGAGATCCTTCACATCAATAGTGAGGAAAATACAATCTGCACTCCAAAGCTGCTGGGTCATTTTACTTAATTCCCACAAGTCCTTGATTAAATGTGGGGTTTTAGTAACTATAGCTTTGATGTGTCTGTCCACTAAAAGGGCCAACGGGTGAGTTGTAGAATTCTTTGCAGATACTATAGGTCTAAAAGGCGGTGCGTGTAAAGATTTGTGCACCTTTGGGACTCTAAAGATATTAGGAATATTTGGATACAATTGTTTTAAAAAATTGTATGTTTTAGAATCAATCCTGTTTTCTAATAGATATTCTTCCAGTAAAAAATCAATTCTACTGTAAGCTATGTGAATTTGATTAATAGACACAGGTGTATATGTTGCACTGTCTAATAAAATATTGGTAATAGCGTTATTATAGTCTTCTACATTGTAAATTACCACACCCCCACCCTTGTCAGGTTTCATAATACACAGATGTTCTTCGTCTCACATTACTGCAGTCATAACCTGTGGGTAGTCCGCTGTCCTCGATTGGCCCGAATACCAAAGAGCTAGGCTGGCGTCGGTCATTGTCGCCTAGAGCTGACGTCAGTACGTCGTAGTACATAAGCGCATGACCGATGCCATATTCTCAGTCTTTCTTGCCACGTGGTCCGAAGCAGAAGCAGCGTTTGCAAGTGCCGTTCGGCGTTCTGAAATTTTCATTTATCGAGTTTCAGACCGAAGACCAAGTTGGGCTAAGTACCCCGTTGGGGAAATCTTTGTCTTTTCTTGCCTCAGTTATCCGGATGTCAGAAAAAGTTAATAATTGCATTTCTTGTGGGAAACAGATACCTCATAGGGATTATCATTCTTTCTGTATTCCTTGCTTGGGGCCTGAGCACGACGTGGTCGGGTGTCGCTTTTGTGCTAGATTTAACAAGCGCACCATTAAACGGAGATTAGACTGTGCCAGGCTCGTTTTCGGTAAAAGGTGTAACTATAACATGCCGTCAGATACTCCGACGCCCGCTACCGCTAAAAAGCGTAAAGATAGATCTTTGAAGTCTAAACTGGATGAGTCGTCCGTTGAGGACGCCGGTTCCACGGAGCCTCCGGTTGAATCTGTGGATCCTGCCGAGGGTTCGGCTGAATCCCAGGGGGAACCTTTACTTTTACAGGAGTTGGCCTCTCAGGAGTTAGGCCCGGCTGAAGGTGCTTCTCAGGTGTCTGTAGTTCCATCTTTACAGAAGGTTATTAGGCCTTCTACTTCAGTGGCTAAAGCCCATGCTAAGGCCAAACCTTGTCTTGTTGGCCCTGGTCATAGTTCTAGCTCTCCAGCCCCTGTTCCTAAAAAGCATTTGTTAAAAATGGCGGAGGACTTGATTACTTTGATCAGGGGTTCTATGCCCCCCCCCCCAGAGAAGAGGCCTAGGGTGGAGGCAGATTTAGAGGGAATGGATCATTCCTCAGACTACTCTGATTCCTCAGCTGAAGAAATTCAGGAATTCCCTTCTTATTCGGATGCAGAGGACTCCTGTCCTTCTGCTTCTCCTCCAGAGGATTTTTCTTTTTCTGAGACTTTACATTCCATGAGGGAACATTTCAAGTGGGAAGGTCAGGATTTTTCGGATTCTCGGAAACGGCTCAGGGAATTTTTGTTTCTGCCACAACATAGGCCCTTGGCTATTCCTCCTGTCTTAGAAGTTGTTCAGGATGTTTTTTCTGAATCTTCCCTTAATCCTGATTCTTTACCTCCTGCCCCTGTTAAGCCAGACAGGTATTATAGGGTTCCAGAAGCACATAAGTATTTGTACAAGAGTCCTAGAGCTGATCCGGAAACTATTATTCAAGGTCCGAAGGGTATTAGGGCTTCTGTGGCTAAGAATCCAGTTCCTTTGGATAAAGATTCTAGAGCTTTAGATAGGTGGGGGAAAAAAGTGTACACCTCCTCTACGTTAGCTATGAGTGCTTTGAATTGCCAATTTCATATGCTGAAGTATCAGAATTTTTTGTTAGGTCAATTGAAATCTAAGGTGGATGCTTTATCTGAGGGTATAGAGTGTACGGAGCTCCAGGAGTTGGTTCATGCATCAGATCAAGTTGGCAAGCATTCTTTGCAGTGTGGTTTCGATGCTCTTCAGGCTGCATCCAGGGTGGCTGCTACAGGTTCAGTTATTCGTAGACATGCCTGGCTTAAGGATCAAAATTTGTCAGAGCATGTTAAGGCTCGGATTTTGGATGCTCCTCTTCAGTCTGAAGTACTTTTTGGTCCTTCTGTGGAATCAGTTTTGAAAAAGATGGAAGATTAGGCTAAGTCTATGCAGACGGTCAAAGATTTTATGCAGGTGCAGCCCCCTAAGTTTAGTAGGAATTGGCCTGCTAGAGGATGGTCTTTTCCTTCTTCGGATTATCAGTCTAAGGGCAGGTCTAGGCGTGGTAGAGGCAGAGCTCACGCTCAGGGTTCTTTCAGACCTAGGGCTTGGAGTTCTCCTGCACAGTCTTCTGGTGAGGGCAGGGGTCAGCCCTTTTGTAAACAGACCCAATGACCTGTATCTTCCGCTGCCAGACCCTTCTTTACTGGCAGCTCCTCTAGGAGGAAAGTTGGGACTTTTCAAACAAAACTGGCATTTGGTCACCCAGGACAAATGGGTGTTGGATATAATAAATCACGGGTACAAGTTTTATTTTCACACTTTTCCTCCTTTCAAAGGCATGCCGGATGTGCCTCCTCAGCAAAGGATGGAGGCTCAGGAGCAAATTTCTTTACTTTTGCAGATGGGGGCAATTCAGGTGGTCCCTCTGTTAGAAGTAGGCCTAGGTTTTTATTCCCGTCTATTCCTAGTGCCAAAGAAAGGAAACACTTGGAGGCCAATTCTGGATTTGTCCATTCTCAATACCTACCTAGACATTCCAAAGTTCAAGATGTTAACATTACAACAACTGCTGCCTATGCTAGGCAAAGATCACTGGATGGTAACCCTGGATCTCAAAGAGGCCTATCTTCACATCCCTATCAGGCCCAGCTGCAGGAGATTCCTGAGATTTCGGGCTGGTACTTCTCATCAGTTCTCTGCATTGCCCTTTGGTTTATCTACTGCGCCCAGAGTATTCACAAAAGTTCTGGCTCCTGTAATTGCTTTTTTCAGACAGAGAGGAATACAAATTTATCCTTATCTGGATGATTGCCTGATTCTTGCTCAAAACAAAGACAAGTTACTGCAACATCTCCAGTATGTAATGGCAGTTTTAAGGTGCCTAGGGTATTCTGTGAACGAAATAAAGTCCAGTCTAGTGCCCTCTCAGGACATGTGCTTTCTGGGTGTGAGACTGAATACAGCTTCTCAGATGGCATTTCTGACCCCGGACAAACAAAGAACTCTTCATCTATACTTCCAGCAGTTATCAGTAATGTCCAGGCTGACTGCAAGGTCAGTCCTTCAAGCCTTGGGGTTCATGGCATCTTGCATTCTAGTACTTCCCAATGCCAAACTGCATATGAGGAAGCTACAATGGTATCTCAAAAGTGTGTGGACTCAACACTGCCACGGTTGGACACTGTCATTCGGATTATACCTTGCATCCAGAAGGAATTCTTGTGGCGGGCTCAGGAATGTCACCTAAACAAGGGACTCTCTGTGACCCGACCAGAGGCGAGTCAGATCCTAACGACGGATGCCTCGGACTTGGCTTGGGGAGCACACTTCAATGGGAAATGGATACAAGACATGTGGCCTCCCAAACTACTACATTTGCATATCAACATGAAGGAGATGTTAGCAGTCCAATTTGCTTTGATGGCCTTCAAGGACCTACTTCAGCCGGGACAGGTGTTGATTCAAACAGACAACACAACAGTCATGTGGTACATCAACAAGCAGGGGGGAACCCATTCCTACCCTCTTTGCAGACAAGCAATGATTTTGTGGGAGACTGCTCTAAGTTTGCACATCAATCTTCAAGCACGGTTTCTGCCAGGAGCACAGAACTCCCTAGCAGATGTATTGAGCAGGCAAATTGTGGATCCCCACGAGTGGAAACTGGATCCTCAGGTATTCAAACAATTGACCGTGGCTTGGGGAGCTCCAGACATAGCTCTGTTCGCTTCTCCACTGAATTTTCAACTGCCAAAATTTTGCACAAAGATGTTCCACCCAAATGCTTGGAAAGTGGATGCTCTATCTTTCAGTTGGAACAACCTTCACGTTTATGCTTTTCCTCCTCTGCCTCTTCTTCCCAAGGTACTCTTGAAAGTCAGGCGGGACAAGCCTTGCATGATTCTAATAGCACCAGATTGGCCACGCCAGCATTGGTATCCTCTGCTGAGGAGTTTAATTCAGGAGCCTCCTTGGCTTCTGCCACAGGTTCCTCATTTGTTATCCCAGTCAAACAATCATTTTCTCAATGTTCGGTGCAGTCCCTGCATCTAACAGCCTGGCGTATTCTGTGATGGAGCCGGTGGGGTCTCAGCTTCCTCAACAGGTTTTAGATGTCATTTTGGAAGCCAGGCGGCCTAGTACTAGAAAAGTTTATGCTGATAAATGGAAGAGATTTTTTCTTTGGAGCACAGCAAAGGGTTTTGATGTTTCAGTGCCTAATTTGAGTTTTGCACTACAGTATCTTACTGAATTACTGGACAAGGGTTTGTCATTCTCTTCTGTGAAGGTTCATGCTGCAGCCATTTCTGCTCACTATGATTGTGACCCTCCTTTATTTTCTCACCCTTTGTTCAAACAATTTCTTAGAGGGGCAAAGAATGTAAGACCCCCACGTAGAGCTCCTACTCCTTCCTGGGATCTCAATTTTGTGTTGGAGAAGCTTACTTTACCTCCTTTTGAACCTGCATCTACGTCTGAATTGAAGTTTTTGTCTTGGAAGACTGCTTTTTTGTTGGCCATTACTTCTGCTAGGAGGGTATCTGAATTGCAGGCACTCATGGCAGTTGAACCCTTTCTGATATTTCATAAGGATAGAGTTTCTTTGCGAACTAACCCTACTTTTATGCTTAAAGTGATTTCTAATGTGGCCTTGAACCAGTCTATTCATTTGCCTACTTTTTATGCTGATCCCCAAAATAAGGGGGAAAAGGTCTTGCATTCTTTGGATATCCACAGGCAGTTACGTTATTATTTGAGCAGATCTAAGGTGTTCAGACAGACTCAACAGTTATTTGTTCCTTTTGCTTTGGGTTCACAAGGGAAAGCTGTTTCAAAGCAGACTATTTCTAAGTGGATTGGTCAATGTATTGCTTTTTGTTATTCTCATCATGGGAAGATTGTTCCTGCTGGGATCAGACCTCACTCTACTAGGGCTACTGCCACATCTACTGCTTTTTTGAGGGGGGTAGCTACTAAGGATATTTTGGAGGCAGCTACTTGGAGTTCAGTACACACTTTTACTAAGCATTACCATCTCCCTCTTTATTCCAAGTCCAGGGCTGGGTTTGCCACTGCAGTTTTACAGGGCATGTTAGCAGCTCCTAATGCTATTTAGTTTGCCAGCCTCCCTTTTCCTTTGCTTTGGGATTCTACCCACAGGTTATGACTGCAGCAATGTGAGACGAAGAACATAGTACAGTTTTGTACCTACCATAAATGTAGATGTTCGAGGATCTACATTGCTGCAGTCCAATTATCCCTCCCTCCTTCCCCTCTATAGTTTGTGGTTACTATTTTGGCTCTGGCCTTCTTTCATTCTTAGGCCTTCTGACATCTGGGGCAAGAAAGACTGAGGATATGGCGTCGGTCATGCGCTTATGTACTACGACGTACTGACGTCAGCTCTAGGCGACAATGACCGACGCCAGCCTAGCTCTTTGGTATTCGGGCCGATCGAGGACAGCGGACTACCCACAGGTTATGACTACAGCAATGTAGATCCTCGAACATCTACATTTATGGTAGGTACAAAACTGTACTTTCGTTTTGTGTCTGTAATTCTTGTAACAAAAGTATTTTCATCCGTAGTCAAATTTGAATGTTCTCTCTGCCATCTGTTGTTGGCATAGGATTCATAAATTTCCTCAGTGACAACTTTTTCAAATAATAACAAGGTGGGGTGAAGTGGGGGGTTGTATGTGCTGTGTCTTATCAAGGCCCCATCCCCCTATAGTTATCTGTGGCGGTGTCTTTACCTTGATTGAATATGATGTTTAAATTTAATTTTCTTAGATACAACTTCATATCCACTAACATGTTTGCTATATCACCGTACTGTGTCTTAACAAATTTAAATCCCTTAGAGAATAAATTAAAATGTAATTTGGTTAAATTGTAACAAGTGTAGTTGAAAATTTTGAATCCCTTGTATTCATAAAGAAGACCACAACTGTCTTCCTTTTGTACTATCTCGTCCCCTTCACTACTTTTTTCCACCCATAGTGCCTGTCTGAGTGTCCTGGGTCTGGAGGGAACCTGTTCTTGCTCGCTAACCTTTCCGACCTTCCGACAGTTCATTCAAGAATTGATTTTTTACTGGAAGAATATCTATTAGAAAACAGGATTGATTCTAAAACATACAATTTTTTAAAACAATTGTATCCAACTATTCCTAATATCTTTGGAGTCCCAAAGGTGCACAAATCTTTACACGCACCGCCTTTTAGACCTATAGTATCTGCAAAGAATTCTAAAACTCACCCGTTGGCCATTTTAGTGGATAGACACATCAAAGATATAGTTAATAAAACCCCACATTTAATCAAGGACTCGCAGGAATTTTTAAGTAAAATGACCCAGCAGCTTTGGAGTGCAGATTGTATTTTCCTCACTATTGATGTGAAGGATCTCTTCACTTGTATTCCTAGAAGGGAAGGATGCGATTATTTTAGTGAATGTCTATTTTAACATTCTACTTTATCTAGGGATAGAATTCTTTTGGTGTTAGAACTTATGGAGGTCATTCTGGATTCCAATTACATCCATTTCCAAGGAGAATATTACCAACAGATTAGCGGTATAGCTATGGGAGCAGCATGTGCTCCAACATATGCTAATTTGGTATTACTTGAATGGGAAAATAGGTTTATTTTTCCCTCTGCTTTTTACAACCACATTAAGTTTATTTGAGATTTTTGGATGACATTTTTGTGCTATGGAATGGGACCAAAGAAGAATTGGACAAATTTATGGAATATTTGGATTCATGCACTCATTTTCTTTCTTTCACACACACATACAATGAATATTATATTAATTATTTGGATGTTACATTTCTAAGACGATTAGTGGTTTTAAATCAAACATCTACAGGAAAGCTACTTGGTGCAACAGTTATTTACACTTCACTAGTCACCATCCGACTGCACAAAAGAAAAGCTTAATTAAGGGCCAAGCAGTTAGAATAGCCAGGATGACCTCCGACTACTATGATTTAGAACAAGAAATGGTTTTCCTAGGTAAATGTTTTAGTGAGAGAGAATACCCTATCGAAATGGTTACTGAAATTCTAAATGAGGTTATGAATGAATGGGGTGTAAAATATAAGGCCCTTTTAGGTCATCTCCTTCAGAACACAAAAGTGGTTTTGGATGAGAGAAGAAAATACAACACAGCATGTATTATTCAATACAGTATGTTCTCGGAGGTATTTTCACACATAATTAGAACCAACTGGAACCTAATGAAAACAAATGAGGTACATCAGTTAGTGGGTATACAACCCATTTTCACATATAAGGTGGGAATGAATTTCAAGAGGACCTTCGAACATGGAAAAAGGGAATCTTTACAATACAAGGCAACCACTCCTTGTGGAGCATGCAGTGTTTGTATCTATATATGGGGAGAGGCAACTGTAAAATTAAACAACGGCCTGAATAGTATAGTAAGATTTATCAAAGGGAATTGTAAGTCCAAAATGTTAGTTTATATGGCTATATGCACTGCATGCTGTGCATACTATATAGGAAAAACTGAAAGGACATTTAAGGACCGTGACTACGAACATTTATACGATATTAGGACCCATAAGGAAACAAATGCTTTGTACAAACACAGTGTATCTTGTTCTTTGTTTGTAGGATTTAAATTTGATATAATTGATTCAGTCGCAAAGGATTTTTTGAGGGGAGGGGGTGATATGAAAAATGCTTTATTATACAGGGAACTGTTATGGCAGCTCAGGCTTAAATCTAATTTCCCACCAGGTCTTAATGACTATATTAGTATAAAATCTGTATTACATAAAAAAGCTGAAAGCGTGTAATCAGTTTGAGTTATATTTAAAAATTATTTCATAATTTAGAGATTGTACAAATTGGCTTAAATTTATTCACTGAAACTACAAATACGTTTTATAGTTTTTTATATGACACAGTAAAACAGGAAAGTTAATAGTGAACATGTGTATCACTTTAAATTTTAATTAAGTGTATTTGTTGATTGAGACTTGATGTATAAAAGTTGTTACTGGTACCAGTGCTTTTATCTGGTGAAGTCTAGTCATCAGACGAAAGCGCTCATCTGTTGTACTTTGTGAGAATATAAAGAAGATTTGCATCTACGGTTGTGTCCTGGACTTTACTTTTATATTTGAATAAAAATGAATAAAGCCTGGAAAAGTTGGTATGAAGATAGAGCTCAGAATGCCTTCCAGTAATTTAGACATCTTAGAAACCTTAACTCCATGTCAAACAAGACAAGCAAACATACTATGTCAACTATAAGACAAACATCAAAACATCCCAGAACTTTTTTGGTTATCACTAAATGTACTACTGCACCCTGGCAAGACCACTATTCTCTCTCCAAAAACAAGACGATACAACAGACTGTATCCCCACATAGTTTAATTCCTAATTTATACAATTAGTATTCTCTCTCTTAGACACTAATACATCTGCCCCCTCTCTCTACCCCTCTCCAACCAAAACTACCCACAAGTTTTCAGTTTTAGTCCAGTACCCACCTTGCTCATAATGAAGTTGCTCCTTAAATTAAATCTACTTCACAGCTGTAGACCAACCACCATCAGACTACCTAAAAATGGCCCCAGAAGTAATGACCATCCCTGTGTTGTGTCCATACTAATTAATGGGTCCATAGCAGAAAGAAACATCCCATTACTGTGGAAAGAAATCCCACATCATACCACTGTACAAAGGCGTCAAATCTACAGAGTTTAATAACTACAAACCAGTAGTGATTCCCACCTCCAGAATGTTAGAGAAATTCATCCATATGCAACTAATGCAATACCTAACCTCAAGTAATCTGCTGTTATAAACACAGCATGGCTTTAGGCTCCAGTGCAACACTACTACTACTCTACTACATTTTGCCAATATAGTAGACGAACATAGAATCAATGGTCTGCATATGTCCACATGTTCTTAGACTTGTCAAAGACATTTGATACTGTCTCGCACCAGCAGCTGGTCATTCAACTTTCCTCAGTAGGACTTTGGCAGTACTCCTTGTCATGGTTTCTTACTTATCTAGAAAGCAATAAGCCATTAAATGGCAACAAGCCTACTCATCCTTTCAACCAGTTAATACAGGTGTCCCTCAGAGCTCTATCCTGGGTCCTCTCCTATTTAATGTATTTTTTAATAACCTCCACACCTCAACTGACCATGCTAGTTTAGTTCATTATACAGATGACTCAACATTAACATGTGCAGCTTTAACAATAAATGAGGTCCAGTACATTACCCCAAAATATTTCTTCTCTGTAGAAACATGGCTCAAATAATCAAACCTCCTACTCAACCCCAAGAAAACTAAGCTAATGCTTTTTACCTCAAAAAGTTGCCAAAATCAAAAACAATTGTTTACTATAGAGTTAGCAAATAATACTATTATTGAAACTGTAACTCACAGTAAACGTGTAGGCATTATAATAGATGACAGTCTCAAATATGACCAGCATATACTACACACCATTAATCTACACACCAGAGACTAGGCTCTCTTTATAGGATGAATGGATTCCTTACAGATACTGCAAGAAAAACTGTATCTACCACCTATTTATTACCAACTCTCTTATATGCCGCTCCTATCCTAACAAACTTAAACAATACTCAAAGAAAGAAACTTGCCTCCTGTTACAATAAAGTAGCAACATTTGCCACTGTTCTCCCTCATAGGACCCACCATTGTCATAGCTTAAAGCAATTAAACTGGCTTGATATGTACAATTACCTCATATATTCACAGCAACTACAGCACACAAACTCATTCATCATCCAGAAAAGTACCCTGCATTACAATGCTTATTACTGCCCTACTGTCCAGCAGGGGGCTTCCATTCTAGTAACAAATTGTTATTACTCAGAAATAAGTCAAATAATGTTGCAGGAGACTCGCTCTACTCTCAGTATGTTGCTAAAATCCAGAATAGTATCTCCACACAAATAAAACTTTCCAACAAACTCAGTAGTTTTAAACCACTGCTTAAACAACATCATAAACAGTCCTGGTCCTGCACATGCTCTTCAACAGGTTAAAACATGCACACACCATACGATGCTCTCCAGATACTCACTCTCCTTAAACAGAATACTTTCAACCTGTCAATGAAATCACAAAACAGTTTTTATACAAAACTGCTAATTCGGCAATGCACTAAGTTCCATGTGAGCTTTCTCTTTAGTAACTTTTACCTCTGTAAAATCTTAGAATGTATAAATGTAACTACTGTATGTGTGTAAATGTAAAGAGATGTTTAACTTGAACTAAGTATAATGCAGTGTAAGCAAATAGAGCTTTTCTCCTCAGGCCTCCACTGAAAATGGGTATTACCCAGTCAGACTTTCCCAGTAAACAAAAGCAAATAAATACATAAATAAATAATGGCAACTTGGCATTCTCTCCAAGTAACTATTTGCTTAGTCTCACAGGTCTTGGATTAACTTATCCACTTCTCCGTGACTGTTTTGTTTTACTTGTCTGATACGGTTTATTTGTCTTCAGTTTCAGTATGTGTACCTTTTATTGTACATTTTTCTGCTCATCCTTCTGTTACTGTATTTTGCAGAAGAGTATTGCATTCGAGACCTTTCCACTCTTATCACTCTTGTGTGGGATTTTAATTTTTTAATAGAAATTACAACCACTGTCCTCTATGGTCAACTATTCCTGAACTTTAAAGTGCTTTCTCTATGGGATACTTTTTCCTTATTGGATGTGACCCCAGCCAGATGGATTTTCATAAATACAAATCTTGGATTACAGCAAACCTTAGGTATTTTTCATTGTTTTGAGTTTCTCTTAGAAGTAATTCTTCATTTGAGGTCAGGGTAATTTCAGCTTCATATTTAAACTGATCTGCTCACTCTAAAATATCACAGCATGTGTGAACAAGGGTGAAATGCTTCATGTGATGGATATTTACAGGCAACTCGAGTACCACAAAGGAAGAGCAAGAAGGAATTATGATCAGCTCTTTGTGTTCATCTTACTGATCAGATAAGGTTATCAAACTTAAGTGACTGAACCATTCTGTTGCTTATTTTTTAAAGAAAAATATTTACAGTCAAGTCTCATTCAACTAAGGATGTGCCATTTCAGCTGCATACTCTTGCATATGTACACACTCTTTCACTAATCTTTGTAACAGGTGCCAAGGCCAGTAGGAGGGCTGGGTTTGGCAGTCCAGTCCTGTCAGACATTTTTAATTGTGTACCACCCTAGGTTGCTTGACAGTGATAGTGCTTAGAATTTTGCTCACTTGTTCTACTTTTACAAGATATTTCTTTGAATGAGGATTACGCATTTGTGCAAGTTATGCAGCATACATAACAGTTGACCCTGAAGAGAGAGGATATTGTTATATTAGTTGTTATTGTTTCATATTTAATAAAAAGTTGTTTCAAGAGAGAGGGAAAGACTTGCCAGCAGTGTATGTACCACCCCACTGTCTTCCTTTATATTATGTGTATGCTTTAATTATGACAATTTGCTAGTATTTGCTGGTGTGCTAACATTATTCTTTTTTTAAGAAAAAAATTATTGATTTAACATATTTACAGTATATACACAGAGTGCCTTCTGTGGAAGGTTGGGCACCGGGCTGGCAACTCGACAACGTAAAATTCTACTGCCAATCATGAGCGGACAGGTGATCCGCTGTGGCGACCCCTAACTGGGAAAAGCCAAAAGAAGAAGAAGACAGTATATACACAGAAACGAAGAAATTCAACATCATGTACTATTATACAGCGTTAGGAATACATTGAATCACCATGGTAATCTTATACAATTAGAAGATTAAGAGTCTTGGTATTTCATTAGCAATATTTCAAGGCTGTCCTAGCCACTAAAAGTATTAGTATGATTTATAGATCTTATTCTGATCACTTTTTTGAATTTTACATAGTATTGCTCTTAAATTTAAAAATCCTTTGAATGTACGAACTAAGGTTGTTCCCATTTTTTTGTAACAACTTTTCTAGCTCCTGCCAGTGAGACTCCAGAAATTTTTCTGTTATTTGGCTTTTACAGATAAAGGAAGTGGAACATTCATTAATATTATTGATCTAGTTAAAGAATAGATGTTATGTAGTCCAGTCTCGCCTACATTCTTACCTGTGGGTTGGCTCCGACTTGGCCAGACTTTTTTAGCTCAAAGTCTTTCTATTGGCTGGGCTAAGATGGTAACCCATGCTGCACTGCTCTCTATCCCCAGATCTCGTTTGCCGCGTGTGTAGCTTGGACATGGTCTCGCTCTTGGCTGTGGCTAAGCAGCCTTTTTCTTCCTTATCAGAGAAATTTGTTGCAAACAAAAAGCTATTTTAATAGCTATTGTGTGTTCTTGTCTTGTCTTGTAAAAAAATTGTGTTTGGATCGTTTTCTCTGTGGTATCCCACTAGCTGTTTCCAACGGGCTAGGCCCGTTTCAGTTAAGAGGACCTAGTCTGTCCCCTTGCTTTCTTTGTGTCTTTTAAGTTTACCGGGTCTAAGTACCGTTTAAATTAGAGGTATTAGTCCTTTCTCCCTTGTGTTTTTGTCCAAGGATCGTTTAACTTAGAGATCCTGTGGTATTTGTGTGTTGTAGTTTTTTCCCGCCTTGTGACTGTTTGACTGTTGGTCCTTTATTCAGTGTTTGATTGCTTGGTGCTTTATTAGTGTTGGTTAACTATGTCCAAAGATACTAAGGAGCACAAGCCCTCGGGCTTCAAGAAGTGCTCTAGGTGCAGTTACAAAATGTCCATTACTGATGGACACTCGTCTGTGTATATTGTCTGGGAGCGATTCATCTCCAGGAGTCGTGCAGCTTCTGTCATGCTTTTAGTCTGTGAGTTCTTCAGGAAAGGAACAATAAATTGATTTTGAAGGGACTTCTGAAACCCTCCTTCGAGGAGGGTCTGGAGAGTACTTCCAACTCTAAGACTAAATCTTCTAAATCAAAAAAGAGATCTCCGGCTCCATCAGTCTCCTGGGAGCCACCGGAGAAAATAGCAAAGTCTGCTTCGACATCTACGGCTCCATTGTCTTGCCGCAGGAAGTGTCAGTTGTTATGGAACCTGCTTCGGCTCCAATTTTCTTGGAACCTGTTCAGAGCCAATCGCCTAGCATTAGGCCAGTAGCCCCTCCTTGCAGGCCCCCCTTCGGAGAGGAGGTTTCGATCTCCTTCTCTATCCTCTAAATCATCCAGGAACTTATCAGATGTGGGCGTCGATAGAGTGGTGCAGAGACTCCTTCAGTCACCGGTTCTGGTAAAATTGTTCTCGGCTCTGACCCAGTCGGCTCCGGAGCTGGTCCCTCAACCTGCTTCGATACTTCCTCCTCCGAGCACACCTCAGCTTTCGGAGCCAGAGTGCTCAGCTCCGCGTGATGTCCCTAGGTCGGTTCTGACAGCCCCTCCTGGCTTATCGGTGCCGACGTCAGCTCCGACCCCGTCGGCACCATCCACGGGGTTCAGGACTCAGGATTCTTAGGTCGGACCCGAGGGAGAGGCTTCGGGACACCACTCGGCTCCTAGTCTCCCTCTCGGTGCTTCGGCGCGGGGAAGTTCGACTCCTGTCGTGGCTTCGGAGGCTGGTTGTTCTTCGGACCTGGGGGGACCAGCCTTTGAGGCCATGCGGAGCGCGCTGGCCAGGTCGTCAGCAGCATCATGCAGGTCGGTCATTCTGTTCCCTACTTCACCGGTGCAGGTCTCTAATCGCCATGTATCTGTAGACAGTGGAGCCCCAAGACCTCAGGGTACACCCATGAGTGGTCCCCACATTTCTGAGGGTCCCTCAGAGTTTTTGCCTGAGGAGCCTCCGAGAAAGAAGACGTGCAAGAGGAAGCAAATAGATTCCCAGGATGTCTCTCACATCAGACACCGACCTTGAGGAATCGGAGGGGTCCCCCAAGTCATCCTCTGAGGATGTTTCTTTCTCTGACATCCTAGAGATTTTGAAACAAAGAGGTGACTGGCCATCCAAAGCCCCCTCCAAGGAGTAGTCGGTCTTCCTGAAGGCCTTTGGTGCTCATCCCTCCGCCTCCTGGGTATCTCCACCCTTTGACGAACTTTTGGATTTGGTTAGTTGAAGGGTATGGGAAACCCCTGACTCTGTGGAACCAGTCCCCAGGAGGCCCAATAAATTTTTGTGTGCTCCTCCTGATAAAGAATTTCTGTCCAAGGGAATCCCTGTGGATGCCATGGTGGTGGCAGCTGCCACTCAGAAGGAATTAACCGAGACTTCTTCCACCGTCCATCCCCCTAACAAGGAGTTTAGGACCATGGATCGGTACGGGAAGCGTACTTTTTCTTCAGCGATCTTTACCTTACGGTCACTGAATTATTTATCACACTTTACACTGCTCCAGAGAGATCTCCTCAAGGAGCTTGGAGATTCTCTCACGGGTAACGTTTCTGAGGCGGTGGCTCAGACGGTCAACGCTCAGATGTCTACCCTCAATTCCATTGCAAACTCCTCCATGAGGCTAATCTCCTATGCAGCCGAAGGAGTGAGTAGGGCAGCAAGTTCAGGAGTTGCTCTTAGGAGGCAGGCCTGGATGCGCCTTTGTCATTTCGCGGAGGCCTTCAAGCCTTCATTCACCGACGCCCCTTTTGATGGTTCCTCTTTGTTCGGAACCAAGGTGAAAGACACTCTCACCAGGTGTGAGCAGGAGGGAAAGACTCTGTCTGCAGTAGGAGTCCATTTTTCCCTTCCCTCTAGGCCTTATCCCAAGGCCCAGAGGGGTGGCAAAATGTGGTTCAAGAAATCACAGAGGTTTTTCCAGATGCACAAGGTGAGCCCCCCCTCCCCCTCCAGAGGCAAGGGAGGGGGGTGGTTATTCAGGGAGACGCCGCCCTAGGGGCAGAGGAAGCCCCCGCAACTCGGGAGACCACGATTCCTTTCGTGGTTCTCCCTACCGCCGCTCCTGATGGGAGGCCCGTCTGTGCATTTCCAGAGCCAGTCGGGGGTCAAATGTCATTATACCCGGAGGCCTGGCAAGACATCACCCAGGACCAATGGGTGCTATGAATAATTTCCGGAGGATATGTCATTCCCTTCTCATCAAATCCCCCTCCAATCAAGAAAATCCCAGATGTTCCACCCAGTCAAAGGGATTACGCGGCTTCAGAAGTTTCAAAGCTGCTAGAAAAAGAGCCATCCAACATGTCCCCTCAGACCAGATCGGATTAGGGACTTACTCCAGATTCTTTTTGGTGCCGAAAAGGACAGGGGACCTGAGACCCATATTGGATCTCAGTCAATTGAACACCCATGTGCAAAAGTCTAAGTTCCGAATGGTCACATTGCATTCTATTCTCCCATTGTTGGGAAAATAAGTGTGGATGTGCTCCATCGACCTCAAGGATGCTTACTACCACATAAAGATGGACAGGGCATCCAGACGTCACCTATGCTTCCGGCTGGGAGCCAGTCATTTTCAGTTTTGAGCCCTGCCCTTTGGTCTCACCACAGCCCCCAGGGTGTTTACCAAATGCATGGCAGTGGTGACTGCTCACCTGAGACGTCAGGGATTCCAAGTGTTTCCATGTCTGGACGACTGGCTCCTTACTGCCACCACCAGGCATCTACTACTTCGGACCAGGGACGCTACTATCAACCTATGTCAACAGTTGGGCATCACATTGAACTGGGAAAAATCTGCCTTGTTGCCCTCACAGCGTGTCATTTTTATAGGCGCCGAACTAGACACCATCCTCATACGGGCGTTTCTGCCACAGGAAAGAATCAGAGTCCTACAACAAGTTCACACCTTGCTCCCTCTGAGAAGAGTGAAGGCAAGATGGGTCCTCCAAATATTGGGGACGATGGCTGCTACGATTATGTTAGTCCCTCTGGCAAGGTTACATATGAGGCTCCTTCAGTGGCTACTCTTTGCCCAGTGGTCTCTTCAACATCTTCCACTTTCTCACTTTATTCTACTCACAGAGAGGTGCAAACAGGATCTCAGTTGGTGGCTTTGCACCAACAACCTGAATGCGGGAAAGCCCTTTGTTCCTGCGCTCCCGGTTGCCACAGTGAACACGGATGCCTCCCAGATGGGGTGGGGGGGCATTGTTAGGCAGAACAGTCCAAGGCACGTGGCAAGAGCATGAGATGCATCTGCATATCAATATCCTGGAAATGAGAGCTGTGCTACTAGTGTTGCATGCACTCCAGATGTGATCGCAGACAGGCTAAGCAGAGCTATTCTGATGCCTTACGAGTGGTCCCTGAACTGTCAAGTTGCGGAACAGATCTTCCACAGGTGGGGTCAGCCTTGCTGCGACCTTTTTTCCAGCCCCTTCAATGCCAAATGCAGCAGCTACTTCACGTTGATCCCCCCTCAGGGGGAGTCACCCAGGAACGCTCTAGTCCACGATTGGCCCTCCGGTCTACTATATGCCTTCCCTCCGGTCCCCTTGCTGTCAAAGGTTATTCAGAAAGTGCAATCCTTGGGAAGCAGAATGATTCTGATTGCCCCACACTGGCCTCGTCAAATTTGGTTCCCCTTTCTCCATCCCTATCTCATGGACGCTGCTTGGATTCTGGACCCACAACCAGACTTACTGACACACATGTCAGGGCAGCTCCATCCCTCTCTTCAGACCCTCCAGTTGACAGCCTGGCTACTCTACTTCCGTCATTAGTTAGGCTTCATCATTTTTCACCGGAGGTGGTTCATATTTTATCGTCCTGTCATAAGCCCTCGACCAGGAGGATTTATTACAGCAAATGGAAGTGGTTTTCAATCTGGGCACATGCCATAAAGATTGACCCTTACACAACTCCAATTTCATCTGCATTGGAGGTTTTGTCTATGCTTTTTAACCAGGGTTCAGCAGCCGCAGCCATTGAAGTCCAATTGGCGGTGATTTCTACCTTTCATGTCGCAGACGAGCCTAGCCTGATGGCACATAGACTCTGTAAGGCTTTCCTGTAGGGCACGTTGCTACTTCGTCCTCCGGTATCAGAACCTGTTATGCCTTGGGACTTAAACTTTGTTTTACAGGGTCTTACTTCACCCCATTTTGAGCCTTCAGCTACTTGTGATTTAAAATTCTTAGCTTGGAAGACTTTTTAGTAGCCATCACGTCAGTCAGACAAGTGTCGGAGCTTCAAGCTTTATCAATCAAACCCCCTTATTTGATGTTTCATAAGGACAGGGTTTCTCTCAGCCCAAACCCCTCTTTTCTTCCCAAAGTGGCGTTAGTCAGTAACCTTTACCAATCTATTGAATTGCCAGTGTTTTTTCCCCAGTTTTCAAACAAGGCAGAATTCAAATTTCATCAATTGGATGTGCACAGACAATTACGTTTTTATTTGCACAGAACAAAAGACCTCAGAAAATCTGATCAGTTGTTTGTTTCTTTTCGGAAAACAGAATTGGGTCTCCTGTCTCCAAAGTCATGTTGTCCAGGTGGATTTCCAGTTGTATTTATTTCATTTATTTCTCAGGGGGTAAAGATTTACTATTCTGGGTGAAGGCTCACTCTACTCGGTCTGTATCTAGATCTACTGCTTTTCAGGCCAGATTGTCTATGGGCATCTCCTCACACCTTGGTTACTCATTACAAGTTGGATGTGGTATCTAGGGGCAGGTCTTCCTTTGGTTCCACAGTGCTCAGGAGTATTTTCCACTGAGCCTCCCAGGATTTAGGTGCTGGGGACGCTGTCCCACGGGTAAGAATGTAGGCGAGATTGGACTACATAACATCTAGAAGTTATGTACTCACCATAACGTTCGATGTATGTAGCCCATCTCGCCTCACATTCTTACTTACCCCCCTCCTTCCCCCGTCCTGGAGGATCTGGAGGTTAGGTCTGGTTTCAGAGCTCCCTTCATTCTTGGTTTGTTCTTCCTTTCCTTAGGTGTTGCTATGCATGGAGAATGAGTTCGCAGCAAACTAGATCTGGGGATAGAGAACAGTGCAGCATGGGATACCATCTTAGCCCAGCCAATAGAAAGACTTCGAGCTAAAAAAGTTTGGTCGAGTCGGAGCCGGCATTAGGCTCCGAACCCACGGGTAGGAATGTGAGACGAGACTGACTACATACATCGAACGTTATGGTGAGTACATAACTTCTTGTTATCAGACCATAACCCCTTGAAACATACTTATCTCTTCCCAATATACATTTAATTTTTCACAATCCATAAACGTGTGTCCAGTCAGCTTTTACATCTTTTCTACATCTCCAGCAAACTGAAGAAGTCATTGTAGTAAAGGAAGAGTTTTTATAGGGAGTAGCAAACATTCATTCTGTGTATATATTTTCACAAAAAAACTTTCCAGTATAAACTTTAAGATTTATTTAAGTTACAAAGTTTTACCATCTATTAAGCCATTCAATCCACTACTATCTAAACAGTTCCAGAATTTTTAATCAAAATTATTATTATTATTTATAATTAATTTATATAACGTGGACAAGCATCCTTTGAAGGCCACTTTACCTTTGATGATAATATTCATATATTCATAGAATGGGGGAATAGTGTTCATAGGTTCATAGGTTTATACTAGGCTATCTGCCCTAAGGCATTTATAAGCCTAGCCCAAAGTTTTGTGGCTTACGCCACCCCTTATGTTAAAAAATATTGTGCCCATTAGTTTGTTGTGCCTCTGTCCAGCAGTGACACAGAGATAATTCCCGGGGTAAACCTACGATGTTCTTCGTGTTTCACTGTTGCAGTCATAACTGTAGGGTGCTCCTGCCGGCAGGCAGCCCGAGGTCGGCCAGAATCCCAAAGTCTGGGTTCGGCGTCGGCTGTATAAGCTAGTATCCTGACATCAGTATGCCTTAGTACATAGCCGTCAGCCGACGCCATCTTCTCCAGTCTTTCTTGCCGTGCGGTGGAAAGCAGCTCGCAAAAAGTTGGTTGGCGTTTTTCGAACAGCGTATTTGATTGTTGTCGGTCCGAAGTTCTTACTTCTCTTCTCAAAGCTAAGTACCCCATTGGGGAATCTTTTTCTTGTTCCTCCGATGTCAGAAAAAGTTAATAATTGTATAGCGTGTGGGAAACAAATACCTCATAAAGATTTCCACTCTTACTGTCTACCTTGCTTAGGCCCTGACCACGACGTTTCTTGTTGTCGGTTCTGTGCCAGGTTCAACTCTCATACTATCAAACGCAGGTACGATTGGGCTTTAAATTATTTTGGCAGACGCTTCAATTATAGAATGTCGTCGGACGCTACCGGAGTTCAAAAGAAGCGCAAAGACAAGGACAGGCCTCCGAGGTCCAAACAGGACTCGTTGCAGCTGGAGCCAGCGTCCCGTTCGGCTGTCGTCAGTGAGGCGCTTTTGCAGCCCCTGTCGTCCGCCGCTTCTGAACCGATGGCCGATACGGACTCCCATGGGGAGCCATCAAGGCCCACTATTTTAACTGCTGCAGGACCTTCGGACGTCGCTCCTTCAGATGGGTCCGGAACCGCTGTGCAGGTACCGGCTTCTGAGGGGGTTTTCAGGCCTACTCACATCACTATTTCAAAGGCAAAGGCAAAGACAAAGACTCCTTCTAAGTGTAAAGTTCCAGCTCAAGCTGCTTCTGAATCCACTCCCAAGACACAAAAACAATTATTGTGGATGGCTGAAGATTTGCTTACAATGATTAGGGGTTCTCACCCCCCTCCTGAGAAAAGGCCTCGACAGGATGTTACTCTGGATTCCTCTGACTAGGCTTCTGTATCTTCTGTTTCTTCCTCTGATCAGGACTATTCCTTCCCCCCTTATGAGGATTCGGATGCTGAGGATTCTTTGGCCTCGGCCTCTCCGCCTGAGGATTTTTCTTTTGGGGAAACCCTGCATGAGATGAGGGAACATTTTCATTGGGAAGGACAGGAATATTCTGCCTCTAAAAAGAGGCTTAGAGAATTTCTTCTTCTTCCTCAGCATAGGCCTTTAGCTATCCCTCCTGTCTTGGACATTGTGGATGATGCTTTTTCTGAGGCTAATTTGAATCCTGATTCCATGCCTCCTGCTCCTTCTAAGCCTGATAGATTTTATAGGGTTCCTGACTCTCATTTATTTTTATTTAAAAACGCTTCTGCGGATCCTGAAACTATTTCTCAGGGCTCTAAGGCTGCTAAGGTTGCTACTTCTAAAAATCCTATTCCCTCTGAGAAGGATTCTCGTGCTTTAGACAGGTGGGGAAAAAAGGTATACACTTCTGCTACCCTGTCTGTAAGGGCTTTAAATTGCCAGTTTCATATGTTTAAATATCAGCAATTTCTTTTGTCTGTTTTAAAGCAAAAGCTTGCTTCCCTTCCTGCTTGTGCAGAGGATAAGGAACTTCAGGATGTTTTGCATGCTACTGAACAGGTTAACAAGCATAGCTTACATTGTGGTTTTGATGCTTTGGATGCTTCTTGCAGGGCTGCTGCCTCTGGTACTGTGATTAGGAGACATGCCTGGCTTCATGAACAAAGTTTACCTGAACAGGTTAAGGCTAAGTTATTAGATGCCCCTGTTCAACAAGATGTTCTTTTTGGTTCTAAGGCTGAGGAAGTTATTAAAAAGATGGAAGAAAAGGCAAAGTCCATGCAGACTGTCAAAGATTTCTTGCAAGTTCAGCCTCCTAGATTTTCCAGGAATTGGCCCTCTAAAAATTGGTCCTTTCCCACGTCTGACAGGCCTCAAAGGGGAAGATGCAGACGCTCCAGAGGTCGTGGTCAAGGCCAGACCTCATACAGATCTAGACAATGGACTGCTTCTTCACCTAGAAGGGGAGAAGACAGATCCCAATCTCAAAGAAAGCAAACTCAATGACTCTCTCGGTTGGGCTTCAGGACCCCTTCACCTGGATGCCCCTCTCAGAGGAAAACTGTCTCTTTTTTACAGAAATTGGACTCATATTACCCAGGACAGATGGGTATTGGACGTGATTTTAAAAGGTTACAAGTTCCACTTTCACACTTTGCCAAGGACTCACGGTTGGCCAGATCTGCCAAAACTTCAATGGTCAGAGGCCTTAACTCAAGTGGATGCTCTTCTGGCCATGAGAGCCATAGAGCCTGTTCCACTCTCGGAAATGGGAAAAGGGTTTTATTCAAGGCTGTTTCTGGTCCCCAGAAAGCAAAACTCATGGAGACCTATTCTGGACCTTTCTGTGTTAAACACCTTTTTGGAAATTCCAAAGTTCAAGATGCTTACTCTGCAACAGCTAATTCCAATGCTCTCTCAGGACACCTGGATGGTGACATTGGACTTAAAGGAAGCCTATTTGCATATCCCTATCAGACAAGAACGCAGGAAATTCCTCAGGTTCAAGGCAGGTTCGAGGCACTTTCAATTCTCTGTTCTGCCCTTTGGTTTATCTACTGCACCCAGAGTCTTCACCAAGTGCCTGGCACCAGTAGTGGCTTACTGCAGACTTCAGGGGATCCAGATTTACCCATTTGGACGACTGCCTTATTCAGGCAGACAGCAAAGATCTTCTGCTTCAACACCTGGACTTTGTTCAACGTCTTCTCCTACTACTGGGATTCTCAGTGAACATAAAAAAGTCACATTTGATCCCTTCTCAACAAATGGTTTTCTTGGGAGCCCTCTTAAATACAACCTTACAAAGGGCCTACCTCACTCCAGAAAAACAAACTCAGCTGGCTTCTACTTTCAACACCTTGGCAACTCTATCTCAGCTCACTGCAAGGAAATTCCTGCAGGCTCTGGGCTACATGGCTTCCTGCATTCTGTTGATTCCCAACGCAAGGCTTCACATGAGAAAGCTTAAATGGTATCTGAAAAGTGTATGGTCACAGCATTACCACGATCTGGATATTCTGATTCCTCTGATCCCCTGCCTCCAGAAGGAGTTCCTCTGGTGGTCCAGGGCATGCACTTTAAACGAAGGAAAACCTTTTCGTCTCCCTCAACCTGCTCAAATCCTAACCACGGACGCCTCGGATTATGCTTGGGGAGCACACTTTCTAGACAATTGCCAGCAGGGAACCTGGACAAAGGACCATCTTCACTGGCACATCAATCTGAAGGAAATGTTGGCAGTTCAAAATGCCCTTTAGCCTTCAAAAACCTTTTACAACCAGGGCCCCTGCTAATTCGCACAGACAACACCACGGTCATGTGGTACATCAACAAGCAGGGGGGTTCTCATTCATACCCCCTTTGCAGACTAGCTATGGGTTTATGGGACACAGCTCTAAATTTGAATCTGCATCTCCAGGCTCAATTCATTCCAGGGAAACAGAATCTCTTAGCAGACAGCCTGAGCAGAAACATTTCAGATCCTCACGAATGGATGCTAGACACCAACTTGTTCAACAGGATTACTGCAGTTTGGGGATGTACCCAGATAGATCTGTTTGCATCCCATCTCAATCATCAGCTGCCTCGCTTTTGCACCAGGTCCTTCCACAAAACAGCTTGGAGAGTGGATGCCCTGTCCTTCAGCTGGAGAAGTCTTTCAGCATATGCCTTCCCTCCTCTTCCTCTACTGCCTCGGGTACTACTGAAGATAAAACAGGACAAGCCCAAGTTTCTCATCTTGATTGCTCCAAATTGGCCTCAACAGTTTTGGTATCCAACCTTAAAGCTCCTGTTCTCGGGGCCTCCTTGGATTCTCCCACTGAACCCTTCGCTTCTGTCCCAGCATCAGGGTCAGTTACTACATTCCAATCTCAAGACCCTTTGCCTGGCAGCTTGGCTCTTCAAAGGAATTTGATTTCCTCTAGTCTTCCCAAACAAGTTTTGGATGTTCTTTTGGAAGCTAGATGGCCTAGCACTAGGAAATCCTATGCCTCTAAATGGAAGAGGTTTTCTATTTGGATGCAGGACCGAGGCTCTGATCCTCAGGTTCCTGATCTCTCCTCTATTTTGCTTTACCTTCGGAACTTTTATCTAAAGGACTTTCCTTTTCTTCCATTAAAATTCATGCTTCTGCTATCTCTGCGCATTTCAGTTCTGATCCTCCTGTTTTTTCACATCCTTTGGTGAAGCAGTTCTTGAGAGGGGCTAAAAATTTGCGGCCTCCAAGGACCCCTCCTGTCCCTGCCTGGGATCTTAATTATGTTTTAGAAAAACTTACTTTGCCTCCTTTTGAGCCTGCTGCATCTTCAGATATTAAGTTTCTATCCTGGAAGACTGTTCTTTTGTTAGCATTGACCTCTGCCAGAAGGGTCTCAGAGTTGCAAGCTCTCATGGCTGTGGAACCATACCTTATTTTCCATCAGGACAGAGTATCCTTGAGGACCAATCCTACTTTCATGCCTAAGGTGATTTCAAAGTGGCTTTAAATCAGACAATTCACCTTCCTACTTTCTTTCCAAATCCTCAAAATAAAGGGAAAGGATTTTGCATTCATTGGATGTGCACAGACAGTTACGATTTTACTTGGACAAGACTAAAGATTTCAGAAAGTCTAACCAATTGTTTGTTTCCTTTGCCTCCAGTTCTCTTGGAAAACCTATTTCTAAACAAACTATTTCCAAATGGATTGCTTATGGAATCAGATTTTGTTACACTCATCATGGGAAACAGTTTCCAGGGACCATTAGAAGTCATTCTACTAGAGCAGCTGCTACTTCTGCAGCTTTCCTCAGAGGAGTCCCTACCAAGGATATCTTGGAAGCTGCCACTTGGAGTTCTGTGCATACTTTTTCCAAGCACTACAATCTCCCCTTGTTTTCTAAGTCTAGGGCAGGCTTTGCCTCTGCTGTCTTGCAGGGTATTCTTGCCTCCCCTTCTTCTATCTAAAGCCTCCTCCCCTTCTACACTGCTTTGGGATTCCACCCTACAGTTATGACTGCAACAGTGAAACACGAAGAACATAGTACAGTTGTGTACACCTACCATAAATGTAGATGTTCGAGTGTCTTCACTGTTGCAGTCGGGATTTCCCTCCCTCCTATCCCCTCTTTTTCTCTTATTTGTGGTGTTTTTGTGTTTCCTTGTTGGATTCATTTTTGATTTGTTGGGGATTTCTGACATCTAGGGCAAGAAAGGCTGGAGAAGATGGCGTCGGCTGACGGCTATGCACCAAGGCGTACTGACGTCAGGATACTAGCTTATACAGCCGACGCCGGACCCAGACTTTGGGATTCTGGCCGACCTCGGGCTGCCTGCCGGCAGGAGCACCCTACAGTTATGACTGCAACAGTGAAGACACTCGAACATCTACATTTATGGTAGGTGTACACAACTGTACTATCTCCCATCCACCGGTCAAGATTTCTCTTGAACAGAGCCAGCGAGGTGCTCTGCCTCACATGGACCGGGATTTTATTCCACAGCATAGGGAGTCTCTGAGTGACAAATCTATCCCTCCAGCATGTCTTATTTATATCCGTGCTAAGGTTTAAGTCGCTTGCTCTAGTGGATCTGGTAGATTTGGATTTTTTGAGGTGGAGCATGTCCATTAATTCCGGGTTGGACATGGCCTTGTATGTCAGGCACAGGTCACCTCTGAGCAGACGGTATGCGACTGAATAGAGCTGGAGTTTCTTCAGTCTGGCAGCATATGACAGATTTTGGAATCCCTTTATCCTTTTGGTGAGGAACTTTGGGGTCTCTCCAATTGCTGCAGGTGTCGGGTGAGATACATCCCGAATGGGGCATTGTACTCGATCATTGGTCTGATAAGTGAAGAGTACAGGGAACAATGACCTCACTTGATCTGGATGTGAATCCCTTCATGATCAGGTGGGCAATGTAGAAGGTCTTTCTAACCACTTTAGCAATGTGAGTGTCGAAAGAAAGGCCACTGTCAACCTGGGTCCCCAGGTCCCTGATAACCTCTTCTGTGCTTAGTGGATTGCCACCTATATGGTAGCTTGGGGTTACCTTGTTTTTCCCGAAGGGTATGACTATACATTTTTTGGCACTTAACTTCAGGCCATGGCTCTGGCACCAGCTATCAGTTTCCGTGAGATCCCTCTGAAGGATATCTGTGTCCGATGTACTTTCCACTATGGCGCCCAGTTTGCAGTCATCTGCAAACTTTGTCAGCCATAGTCCTCCTATGTTTGCCTGTACTTCTGAGAAGTAGATGCCGAACAACAGGGGGCCAAGGACTGGGCCCTGTGGGACACCACTTGTGACCGCTTGGAGTCTGACATGGTGCCAGCAACTCTAACCCTGTGGGTTCTGTCCTTTAGCCAGTTTGCAACCCATCTTGTGACATATGGGTTTACATTTAAGCTGGTAAGTTTCTCTATAATACCTGAGTGGGGTATTGTATCGAAAGCTTTTGCAAGGTCAAGGTAGGCTGTATGGACTGCCTTTCCCTCATCAATGGCCTTGGTGACTGTTTCGAAGAAGTCGACCAAGTTCAAAAGGCATGATCTGCCCTTGACAAAGCCAAACTGGGTCGGGTCCAATGTCTGCAAGTCCCCTATGTCTTTGTTTATGAGTTCCATTATGATCCTCTCCATAGCTTTGCAGACCAGGCTTGTTAAGCTTATGGGGCGTAATTACCAGGGTCCGTAGAGGCACCGCCTTTGTGGAGTGGGACCACAGTTGCCGTACGCCACTCCTTGGGCACGTATCCTGTGGTAAGGCTAAGATTAAACAGCTGCCTTATGTGCGGGTTTAGTTCCTCATTGAGTTCGTGTAGCACACAGCCGGGGACACCATCCGGTCCCATTGATGCTGTGTTTTTAGCTTTAGAGAGAGCAGCTTTTACCTGCACATTTGAGATGTCTGGGAGGCTACACTCCGCTGGGATAGTTATCTCTCCTTTTGGGGGGGAGAGGGGGGTGAAGTTTGCACTGAACCTGTCTGCTAGTATGTTGGCAATGTCTGTGGGTTCAGTGATTTTTGTATCATTTTGGACCAATTCTGAGCATATCTGGGAGATTCCACCCAGGTTTCTAACATAGCTGTGTTCTGTTCCTCTCTCACTCATATTATTTACAAATTCATTTAATGTCTTATTGATAAAATTGATCAACTAGTAACAGGTTCATCCAGCTTATAATTTTTCATTAAATGTTCTGACGACTTGGCTTTTCCTTTTTCAAGCAATCATACCATAATACTAATGCATTCCTTTTTTTAGTAAATTAATTATTGTTACGAGTTTCCTTAAATCTAGAGGTAATGTACAATGGGAAAGCACAACAGTTTTATTATTAAAACTGTTATATTTTGATATTAATGGAGTTTGAAAAACATATTTCTGTAATGTTTTAAGAATTGATTTAATTTATGCAGAATCTAAAGACTGAAATGAATTTCCTTCTAACGTAAGTGTCATTAACCAGATGAAAGGACTTTTACATATTTCTAATTTATCATATTTGATAAACGTATAAAAATTCAGTAAAATCTGCTCCTGGATGGTTTTCCATTGACCCGTATCAGTTCAGTCTATCCAGAGTGTAATAGAATTAAGATTTGCAGCAATGTAATAAGATCCTACATCTGCCAAGCTAATACCACCATACTCCCATAATCTTATATGATTTCTATAAGCAATTCTTGGCTCTTTAGGATACTGTAAGAATGAAGTTAACATTTTTTCCATTGTCTTTAAAAAAATGTTGTCCAGTATTAAAGCTATTGAATGCAATGTACATATAACCATGGGTAATATAATAATTTTAATAAGTACTAACCTATCCTCGAATGCAAAAAAAATCATTCCATTTTTTAATAAGAAGAAACACTTCTTCAATTGTTTTTTTCAAAATTATTATTAATAATCTTACATCTTTTTTTAATAAACATCTTTATTAGAAATTATAAAACTCATCACTGCCTCAACTTAAAACTTCTAGGCTGGCCAGAGTTTCAAAACTATCTTCTAATCCATCAACTCTGCATTGCCCATAAAATACTATACCAACCTAATAATACCCCCATACTCTCACAACTCATAACCCCTTATAAAAATCTCAACTCTCTCCGCTCTTCCAGCAAACTTCTGACAAGTTCAACAAAATCAAATAACAATGCTGGTGACTCTCTATTTACCAATGCTATAGGGACAAAATGGAATTTGTTACCCACTAGCATAACAAAGATAACTTCATTGCCTCTTTTCAAACAGAACATTAAAGTGCATTTCCAAAATCACTGGCTTTGCTCCTGTAATAAACCTGATTAGTCCATCACTATTACTACCTAAATAAAACCATCTCTCTTCTCCTTTCTACTCTGCCTACTTTTTTGTCTTTCTTTTCTCTTCCCTTTACTTCTCTACCTGCTTTTCTGCAGTACTTGCTCCTTTATTTTCACCACTTTCTATTCCCACTTTTTTCCCTTACTCTCTTCTCACCTTATTCTCCTTACCTTCACTCCTTTCTATGTTAATCTATCAGTATTTTTCAACTGGTTAATTGAGAATTCAATTGTATTGAGTGTTTTAGTAACTAACTCTTGTAGTAGTTTTTATTTATATAGAAGAGTTTGCTATCTTTTATTTTTAATGTTTGCTTGCAAACTCGATTACTAACTCTTAGATTTTCATTATAATGAATACTGCTACTACATTTTTGTATGACAATTTCTCTGTATGTTAATTTTTTTATCTCTGAATGTATCTCACTCTGTGGAGCTTTTCTCCCCGGGCCTCTACTGAAAATGGAAATTTCTCCAGCTAGACTAGCCCGGTCAACAAATGTAAAATAAAATAAATAAATAAAATAAAACATATGACATAGACTACCTTACATTTATATAAATGAAAAACAAACAAAATGACACCACTTTAGTTGCAAACATTTTATATCACAGACACCATTGAAACAACTGCAGTTACAAACATTATACATAATTTATAATCTATCCAGTCAATGTCAGGTAAGCATTATATGGCTCATTTGAATTCTACCTATTGAACCTCAATCTTTTTCTGCATATATTGTTCCCACGGTTCCCATTTTTTCCTCTGTGATTTGTTCCTTCCCTTTTCTAAAGATCTCAATTCTAGTTGTTTTATGTCTCTGATACTGCATTTACTACTTCTAGTAAAGTCGATCTAGATTTTGATTTCCATTTTTTAGTAATTGCTTTTTTGGCAGTCACCATAATTAGTTTCAGCAAGGCTTTACTATGTCTAGGCGATCCCAAATCTGTATCATAGCTCAAAAAAATCATCTCCCCAGTCAGTCCAATCTGCTCACCCAGCATCTCTGAAAGAGCAGTCTGCAGGGAATCCCTAAAGCCTGCCAGCTCATTACACTCCCATAAATATGTCCCTAGCCACCTCTTTCTTCTTTGTCACATCTCCAACATTTGCTATCCACCTGAGGAATAGAAATATGCCTAACCTGTGTATAAGACTAAAGGGACTAAAACATTCTAATTGCTTGTATCTTAGTATCCATATCCATATAACAAAGCATCCAGTTTCTCAGTTTTTGTATTATCTTCTGTTTAGTCTCTTCCCACATATCCTTAGCTGCCACAACAGAGTCATTTCTAATCCATACTCCTAAATACTTAATTTTATTGTGTCCCCATAAACATGGATATTCTTGGACCAATAAACATGGATATTCTTGGACCAATTCATGTGTGGGTTCCTTTGTTTTAGCTTTATTGATTTTGTATCCTGAGAAGATATGAAACTGTCTTAAAGTGTTCCACAACACTGTAGTGTCCCTTTCTGGTTTTCACATGTATAAAATAATATCATGTGCAGATAGAGCCAGCTTTTTCTGACTACCATGCCAATTATACCCTTGAATTTCTGAGTCCCTTGTTTTCTATGCTAGTGGTTCTAAATGTAATGCGAACAAGAAAGGGGAAAGTGGACAACCCTCCCTGGTTCCTCTACTCAAGTAGAAGTTATCCGAGAGGACCCCACCCACTTTAATTTTCACTTCTGATCCCTCATATATACTCCTAATCAACCTTGTAATTGTATCAGGGAAAGCAAATGCTTCCATTACCGTGCTCATGAAGTCCCAGTGTACTCTTTCAAATGCTTTCTCTGCATCAAGATCCACCAATAAAAGTGGCATTTTCTTACATTCTGCTTCCCTCTGGAGCTCATCAGTGTACTGTTAATGTTGTCAAATGTTTACCCCCTCCACAAAACCACACTGATCCATATTTATTAAGTTTGGTATCACCTTCGCCATTCTTTTAGCCATTATAGATATAAACACTTTATAATCGTGGTTTAGTATTCAGATGGAATATTCACAAAACATCAGCCAGCATTCATTTCAGTGAATAATTCAATTTAATAACATACCAAATCCCCCCCTCTACCCAGTAATATCAAAAAAGTTCTTTTAACCCTGGAAAAAACAGTGCACCTAATTTAACAACCCAAATGCCTTCCTTTTTGTTTAATAGTTCAACCAAGCCTAACTTATTTGGTCCTTTAAAACTAATGTGATCTGTAGTAAAACTGAAAGTCAATGTTGGATGTTGCATAGTGTGTTTATACAAAGCATTAGTCATTTTTTATTTCTGATATCATTGAAATTTTCATAACCACACACTTTAAATTGTCTAGAAGTCTGTCCTACATAAAAAGCAGAACTACACTCTGCCAAATAAATAATCCAGTCATAAGAACAGTTATTAAAATATCGAATATCAAGCACTTTAGACGTATTAGAAGATGAAAATTGTTTAATTTTCATGACATGTTTATAAGCTGTGAAATGACCACATGGAAAGTATTCACATATACCTTCCAAAGAAAGTTGTTTACTAAATTCTACGTAGGACATTTTTTTAAAAATGATTCAAATAATTCACAATAATTTTACCACATCTGTATGTAAAAGCACAATATGTTGGCAAAAGTTTGGCCAGCTTATGATTGGCCCAAAGAGTTCCCTAGTGTTTATTAATTAAATCACAAAAAATGTTTGTATTACTACCAAAACTGGTACAAAACAAGAATATGTTTCTTGTTTTTCATTACTTTTATAATGTAACAAAACAGGTCTGTCCATAGAATAAGCCAGATTTTGGGCTTTATATACGGTAGACCTGTTGTAACCCCTCGCTTGAAACCTGTTATCAAATTTATCACTATGGTTATCTACCTCTTTTTTAGAAGAACAAATCTTCTTAACGCACACGAATTGTGATTTAGGAATGTTTCTAATGATATGTGGTGGGTGATAGTTGTTCACAGACAAAAAACAATTATAGTGAAAATCTTTTTGAAAAAGTGAAGTTTCAAGTGTGCCATCATTATTTTTAGTAATTTTAACATCAAAAAAATCAGTTCCATATCAAAGGAAATTGTAAACTGTAAACACCATTTATTATCATTTAAATATTGCAAAAACTCTTTTAAATATGTGGCATCAGATTTACATACAAGCCAGCAGTCCTCAAGATAATGTTGCCAAATATAAGTCTTATCCATATAAATGTTGTGGCTGGAATCATAAATGAGTTGTTCTTCAGTATACCCCATAAAAAGGTTGGCGTAAATGGGAGCGAACGACACACCTGTAGCTGTACCTTTTAACCGGAGATGACAGTTCCCATCAAAATGGAACGTATTTTTAATCAAAACATGTGCAGTAAGGCAAATCAGAAATGTATTAAATCCTGGACTATAAATACATAACCTGTTTAACCAAAAATCAAAAGCCATTAACCCGGCCCAATGTGGAATGTTGGTATATAAGGACTTGGTATCCAATTTGCACATACACGAAGATTCTTCTAATTGCACTTCTTTCACAATGTTAAGAAATTCTGTAGTATCCTTAATTCTAGATCTGTGAATATCTAACAAAGGTTTCAAATACTTCGCAAGAAAAGCTGAAAGAGCTTGGTCAAAGAACCATGACCCAAAAGAATAGGTCTGCCTGGTGGACATTTGGGGTCCTTATGAATTTTAGGTAACATGTAGAAATGCTATGAAGAGGGATCAGGCACAGTCAAATGATATAATGTGGTTTTAGTAATACCTTCATCTAAAGCTAAAGGCAAAAAAGTATCACTGTCTTTTTTAAAATGGAAGGTAGGATTAAGAACCATCTTCTGGTAAAACTTGTATTATTCAGCTAATTTTGAGCTTCATGTAAATATGAGGCCCAATCGCAAATTACCACTGCGCCCCCCTTTACCTGCATTATTAATAACCAAAGTGGTATTATTTCTTAAAGTATTTAATGCATGATATTGTTCCAGGGTTAAGTTTTTCGTAGGAGACCAGTAATGATGAAAATTAAGTTGCAAATCTTTCTACACATTTTGGTGAAAAACAGACACAAATTTGCAGTCGTTTCTTGACATATCCATTTGCACCTATGCCACAACTTACATAACTTTTTTTTTTTTTTTGAAAGCCCTCAAACAGAACAAGCAGCCACCCCCAAAACCTCCTAGAACATATTAACTTAGTAATAACACACAAAACTATATACTTCTTCAAATATTGAAGTTTTTGCTTCCCAATAAGAATAAAAGTTCTAAGTTGATAGCTACACAGACAGGCTAGTGTTAACCAAAAGGAAATATTAGTCATTCTAAGATGCATAGTACAGCTTGTGCTGTTTAAGTGCTATTTGATTTTGTCTATCTTTACAGCTCTCCCAGCTGAGAAAACATTTGAATGCTTTCAGAAAACACTTTCTCCAAGCCATTTCTCTTTATCAAATTGTCTTACAGTGACATGCAAACCAGACACAAACTTGCTAAGGGTACCTTGTTTACCAGAAGAAAGCCTTATAATATTCAATATTCTTTTTTATTTGCATGCTTTGTAATAAACTTGTTGCTGGATAATGTGTAGGGCCCCTATGGAAGCATGGGAAAAAGCAAGCTGATTTTTCTTTTGCCATACTGTCTTAACCAGACCCTTACTCTCTCGGGTCTATATTAGAACATCAAAGTTTCAAAACTTCGAATGTTCTAATATCGAACCCTATTCAGCGAAAGCTGAAAATATCAAAGCAACAGAAAACCACATTTTTTCCTAGGGAAAGAATTTGGTTGTCCGGTTCTGTTGCTTCGATATTTTCAGCTCTATGGTGGAAAGTTACGGGTCGGGTTCAGGTAAGTGTGTGATTCAGTGTGGGTTAGGTTAGTTGGGGTTAGGGTGCGGGTTAGGTATGTGTGCGATTGTGTGGATGTGAGGGTTAGGGCAGGTTAGGTGAGTTAGGGTTAGGGCGCAGGTTAGGTATGTGTGCGATCGTGTGGATGTGAGGGTTAGGGCAGGTTAGGTGCGTTAGGGTTAGGACGCAAGTCAGGTAAGTTTGTGATTGTGTGGACGTGAGGGTTAGGGCGGGGTAGGTGAGTTAAGGTTAGGGTGCAGGTGAGGTGAGTGTGCGATAGTGACGGACTTTAGGGTTTGGGTTAAGGTAAGTGGATAGTGGTGTGTGTATAGTTTAGTGTAGGGTTGGGTGTAAGATTTTAGATGTATGTGAGTGGATTGCTGTTTGTTTGGTGTGCTTGTGTTGTGTGTATGTGTTTTGGAACAGCAATTTTTTCCCCTAGGAAAAAATTTGCTGTTCTGTATGTTCGATGTTTTCAGCTTCCGCTGAATAGGGTTCGATATTAGAACATTCAAAGTTTTGAAACTTCGATGTTCTAATATAGACTCACTCTCTCTCTTCTCTCATCCTCTTTTTTTCATTGCAGTGCCTGTATTTCTTAAAACTAAACAAAGAAAAAGAAGAAGAGAGAAAAAAAAGCAAAAGCACCTGTTACTATCCCCACTGGATTAAAAAAACTGACAAAACTTTACTTCAGGTCTAATTTGTTTTGTATTATCTTTAAAGCTCTTACAGCTGGGAAAACCCATGACTTTTTCAGAGAAGATTATGTCCTAGCCAGTTTCTCTGTTATTTTTTTTCCCACAGCTAATCCCCTTCCACCAGACTGTCTCTAGTTTCTCTTTATCAGATGGTCTCCATGGGCACATGAAGACCTGCTGCAGAATTGCTACTTAGTATACATGCATTTGTTAGAAAAAATGTCTCATAATATTCAATATTCTTTTTCATGTACTTTCTTTTTCTTAAAACCAATCAATCTAAGGTCCTTAAGCCAGTCATTTCCCTATGCAAGAATGAAAAAAACACATTAATTTTAAATTTGCCGTGCCATTTTAACCAGACTGTTTTTTTTTTCCATTGTCTTGCCTATATTTCTAAAAACTGTACAATAAGAGAGAAGATGGGAGATAAAAGAAGAGCAAGAATACTTATTTACAATCCCGATTACACTTAAAATAGCATGCAGTGAAACCCTTGTACCACAGATACAGTACTATTAAGAAAAGAAAGTGTTCTTTTTTAGTTACATTTAGCTTTCTCCCCTCTCTTCACCTCCCCAAAGCATTTTTGTGAACATTAATGACATGGAGTAGGGCATATACTTTAGAGTCCCCCACATATGCAACAAATTTTGAAAAAGACCAATAGTTCCAGAATTTCTTGTTCTGTCATATTTCACAAATATTATTATTGCAGTATAATCCCACATTGTTACTGGTTTTATTACAGTTCTTCTCCATCACCTAAATCCTGTCTCTGCTTCATTTCCAGTGTACTCTCAATTGTCCTAGTCAACTCTCGTGCTCCCTTCTTTCTCTCCAACATTTTCCTTTGAGATATTGGAAAAGGTTTCGTAGGTGCTGTGGTCTTTATTACCAGTGGAACAGAATCAGAATATCCTTCTGTTTCACAGCTTACATTTTGTTGGGCAAACTTTTGTATTACCTCCTTAGCATGCACGTCATCAAAAAATGATTTTGTCCCTCCAGAGAAGAATACTTTAAAGACAGCTGGATACAGGAATTTGAATCTCACACCTGCGTTTCAACATTCTCTAGATAGTGGAATGAATTTACTCCTCTTCTGCCAGGTGTACAATGAGTAATCATTCTCCACAAACACTCTGCCCTCACCCACTTTTTGTAGTTTGTCCTTCTGCCACAGTTTTGTCAGAATCAACTCTTTCTGTTGGTAGGATTGCATCTTTACTATTAAAGGTCTAGGTCACTTTCTTCTAGCTAGGTTTGGAGCATATACATGATGTAACTTAACTCCTGCTGTGGATTACCAGTCCAGTTGCTTATTTGTGCTTTCATAAAATCAATGTAGTCTGTTCCTTCCAACTTCTGTGGTATAGCTGAAAGTCTCAGTTTTTCCCTACATGCTCTGTCCTCTAATTATATTATTTTTTCAAAACTCTTCCTGAACAGTCTCATATTCAGGCAGCCTTTTCTTCATTTGGACTTCTGATTTTTGCAGCTTTATCATCTCATCTAAATATGTGTTTAAAGCTTCTTCCATTTTTTCCATATTCCATCAGCGTTTTGTTTATTTTAACCAGGTCTGTATGCGTTTGTCTTACATATTCCTGTAGGTTATTGGAAGTCACGTCTGAAGGTTGCATTCCTTTCTGCTGAATACCTACAAAACTTTCCCCAGTCAGTATTTCTTCCTTACTTTTTGTAGCTGATTTTTCCAGGTCTTCTGTATTTCTTTATTGCTAGCATCCAGGCAGTGCACTTATTAGCTAGCTCCTGAAATGTACCCATAAACAGAAGTCTACTGGCCTTCTCTGCTGAGTTTCTGTTTTCACACTGGGAGAGCTAGAAACAAGCTGTTACTCAGTGTGCAGCCATTTTGGAAGTCCAGTCTTACTCACATCTTGATAGAATTTTATTCCTAAATATTTTAGTTATTTTCCTTCCCAGTTATATTTATCTTTAAACTTACTATCTAGTAATTGAATTAACACCAAAGTTTCAGTTTTATCAGTTTTATTATTATTAATCTTCAGCAGCCATACTTTTTGTAACTTTTCAGTTTCCTTATCTATTTCTTCAATTGAATAATTTAAATCTCTTATATTTAATAAAATGTCATCTACGAAAAGCTGCACTTTAGATAGAATCCATAATTTCTTTCATTCCTCTTATACTATTAGCTAAGGGTTCAATAACTAATGTAGATAGTAGAGGGGACAAGGGACACCCTTGCTGTGTACCTTTGTTTAAAGCGAATCCTTGAAAAATGTAAGATCCAATTTTTAGATATCCTTTGGAGTTTCTATAGGTTTTTTTAATATTCCAGTAAATTGTTCTGGAAATGGACACACTTCTAAAATTTTAAACAAGTAGTTGAAATCTTCAGAAACAGAAGCTGTCTTGATATTTAAGCTAATTGGGGCAAATGTATTGTTTATTTGTTTTGCTAAATCAGAGATAGTTACTAGCCTGCTACCTTTTTCTGTTATACATTAAACTATTGACAATAAATCCTGGCTGATATTTATTATTTTATTTAGTGTATTTCTTAATCTTGTAGTGAAGATGGAAGTAAATATTTCATAGTGTGCATTTAATAATAAATTATGTCTATATGAGGAATATAACTTATTTATTATCCTTTCCTTTTTAAGAATAGGTGATACTACAGAAAATTTCCATTAGGGAATAATTACTTTGTCACTCTGAATTCTCCTGAAAAAGTCACTCAGTAATTGTGAAATATTAATGGAAACAGACTGTTTCATACTTAACCCATCTAAACTTGGAGCTTTACTATTTTTCTCTTCTTTTAAAGTTTCTGTAACTTCTATTAGGTTAATGGATATTTGATGGCCATTAAGTTTATTAGTAACATTTTTATGTAAATACTTGTCAGTTTTGTAATCATCAGGATTGTTATTTTACCTTTATTAAGATCCTTATGAATTAAAAAAAATATTAAGCAATTTCTGTATGTCTAAAGTAAGCTTATTAGTGTGAGGATTTCACATATTATTGATCTGTGCCTTTTTGCTTAATGTCTTACCACTGTTAGCTTGTCTATGTAGATGTTTTGAAGTCATTGCATAACTAACTGTTCAATTATATTTTTTATAAAGCTGTCTCCACTTTCCTGGTTAAAATTGTTTGGGTACTTACGTATTATCTCAACTTGATTTTCACAATAGTATCGCTTGCTTCCCAATATGTGAATGTAAACAGAAATATATGCAGAATCACACTGACAAAGTGAACTCTATGAAAAAAACATTGTTTAGATAGGAAAAACATTATAACATTTAAGAAATGAGTGCTTGTTTCAAGCTATGCCGTTTCCTGACATCATGTCACTGAAAATACATTTTCTACAATGTTATGTGCAAGACACATTCCATGTCCAGAAATATGTTGCCCAAACCATCCGGAAGGCATCCACAAGTATGCTATCGAAAACATCCAGAAAACATTGTAAGAGTAATTACTATCCAAAAAAATAAATCTGGTGCTGTCACATACTACGTACATGTTTTTCATAGTACCACCTAACACCACATGTCACATTAACTTTAGCCTCCGTTATACAAGACCTTTATCTCCCACATGTCACATTAACTTTAGCCTCCGTCACATTGTTTACTCTGTTACTCCCTTTAACTGAAGTTATGTTCCATTTGTAAAATAAAAGCAGTTATTTACACAAAAAATTTGCTGCTCCAGATTTTTTATTCTCATGGAAATGAATAGTCAATTTTGTAATAATCCTTCTCCGCAGTACGGCAGCAGTACAAACAAACATTTCACAGGCATCCTGTATTCATTTCCTGTAGTATAACAGCAGTGCAACCAGTTTAGAACTATGCAAAACAAGATTCACGTTTCCACGTTCATTATGTTATGAATTTGGGACAAACTAGGTTGTACTCACAGAAAACATCACATCCAACCATGCGTTCACTCCCACAATCTGTTTTTGGCCCAACAAGCGTATTACTGCAACTGTGAAAATCTGGTTGCGATAATACACAAGTACCAGTGTTTGATATGTTGTCATTATTTTTTTAATGGGTTCAATATTATCTATTTTGTTTGTTGTTCAAACCTTGCTTTGTGTTTTCCATCTTGTATTTCTAACAACTGTTTATCCCACTCTTGCATTTTATTACTAGCCTATCTTCACGTTCTGTCTTTGACATGTATATTTAATAAGTCCCATAGTATGACTTTACTAATCTGACCATTATTATTTAAAGATAAAAAAATATTTTAATTTTATTGTATATATATATATATATATATATATATATATCTACACACACATACACACCCTGTTCAGTCTCAGCCTCTCCAAAGGATATGTGCCCATAGAATGGCGCACGGCAGTGGTGGTCCCGCTACACAAGGGTGGGGCCACAACTGACCCTGGGAAGTACCGACCAATAAGCCTGACCAGTCTGATCTGTAAGGCTATGGAGCGAATCATTATGGAACTCATAAATGGAGCAATTGGGAACCTCCAGTCGCTGGACCCCACACAGTTCGGCTTCGTCAAGGGCAGATCATGCCTCCTGAACCTGGTGGATTTCTTTGAGACAGTTACTCAGGCTATAGATAAGGGAAAGGAGGTACACATGGCTTACCTTGACCTTGCTAAATCATTTGACACCATTCCCCATTCAGGTGTTATTGATAAGCTCACCAGCCTGGGCATAAACCTTTATGTCACAAGATGGATCGCAAACTAGCTCTCAGACAGATCCCATAAAGTAAGAGTAGCGGGATCTATGTCCGAATCCAAACCAGTAACGAGTGGTGTGCCTCAGGACTCTGTCCTGGGGCCCCCCCCTGTTTGGCATATACTTCTCAGAAGTACAGGCAGGCATGGAAGGGCTGTGGCTGACTAAGTTTGCGGATGACTGCAAACTGGGTGCTATAATAGAGTCTCCGTCCGACATGGAGATCCTCCAGAAGTGCCTAAATGAGACTGATGCATGGTGTCAAAGCCATGGTCTCAAGCTAAATGCAAAAAAATGCGTAGTAATCCCCTTTGGAAAAAAGTACCCATAAACTACAACATAGGAGGTAATCCCCTGAAATCTGAAGAAGAAATAAGGGATCTAGGGACCCAAGTAGATAGTCAGCTTTCCTTTGATAACCATGTTGCCAAAGTGGTTAGAAAATCCTTCTATGTGACCCATCTGATCACGAAAGGGTTCGCATCAAGATCTAAGGATGTAATGGTGCCCCTCTACTCTTCCCTCATCAGACCCATTATTGAGTACAATGCACCAATTGGAATGTACCTGGCTAGACAACTCCAGCAGCTGGAGAGACCAGAGAGGTACCTAACCAAGAGGATTACTGGCCTCAAACAGTTGCCCTATGCAGCACGATTGAAAAAACTAAGACTGTTCTCTGTTGCATACCGATTTCTCAGAGGCGATCTCTCTCTAACGTACAGAGCCATGTCCAACCCAGAATTGTTTAACATGCTCCATCTTAGCAAAACCAAATCTACTCGAGCTACACGCTCTAGGGATATAAACCACAACACAACAATGAATAGAACATGCTGGAGGGATAGATTCCCTTCGCAGAGACTTCCCTTACTATGGAACAGGGTCCCGATCTACATAAGACAGAGTCTCTCACTATCACTCTTCAAGAGGAACCTTGATGAGTGGATGGGTAACAGAAAGTTCACACCGGGGATCACACCAACAGCACTACTAGATAGGGGCCAAGGGTACTAGCTGCTAGTAGAAGGGTCTAGGGAACTACTAAAGGGGCGTTGAATACCGCACAACGTGGCTGGGCTAATATATGCCTTCGGACAGATTGCCCAGTACCAACCTATGAACCTATAGATATATATATATATATATATATATATATATATATATATATATATACTGGTAATCTATAAATAATCTGAAATGTCATTGTATCCATAAATATATTAATACTTAGTGCATTATGATCAGATAAAGGATAATGAATAGTTTTAAAAAATTCACTTTATTAAGTAAATCTGTAGAGGCACAAATCCTAGCGTTTATAGTTTGCATTCCATGCACATAATCCACTAAATTATAATTAGTAATCCTTCTGTTTAATGCTTTAGCTGATGCCAGAATTTTAGGTTTCTTTTGTTCACTTATATCTTTTATGCTAGATATGCAGTTAATATCCCCTGCTTAAGTTAAACTACCCTTCCAATGACTTTGTAGTAAGTTTAAGTGATCTTTAGCCACTCTGGATCCATTCCAGGGATCCAGTAAAAATTAGCTAGTGTAGAGTTTGCCATTAAATTTAATTATTATAAATGTATACATTCCTTTGGGATCATTAATGGATCCCTTGACCTTGGGTATTACAGTAGATTTTCTCCTAAGAATAGCAGTTCCTGTCCTCTTTTTGCTTAAAGAAGCCTTTGGCCACCTGGTGCAGTAAGCAAAAGGTCTCCACAGTGCCCCCCCCCCCAACACCAGCCGGTGCCCCTATCCTGGTCTACCTACACCATCCAGACTAATGGAAAAGCTCCCCTGCTAGAGTGGTGCCCTAGGCGGCTGTCTAGTTGGTATATGGGTAAGGTTGGCTATGAGAAGCAGATGATAACATTTAGTAACTTAAGCTATTTAAATATTTTATAGGTTTATCTATCAAATGAGCCTTTTGCAAGAATATAATGTCTCCAGTATTTTAGACATCTCATTAATGATTTCCTTGTTTTGCCAATATTTAATCCATTTACATTAATAGATTAAAACTATCCACACTGTGCATTTAAAAATAATTTTTAAACGATAATATTATTGATATATTTATCCACCATATGAATTTAATTGTATGTAAGACTGTAATGCTCCAATACTATTTTAACATTCCACATTTTTTTTAATTCTTCCTTTCTATAAACTGCACTAGCCAAACTCATAAATAACAAAAACAAGTCTATAAGTGTAACTGTATATCTGTCCATCCAGCCATCCATCCTTCTACAACCCCTTTTTTCCATTTTACACATGGGGTTGGGGTGTCACTTCAACTGTGACAATTATCTTGAGACAATCTTTACACCGCTGAATGGCTAGCCCTGCCTTGATAGTTCTTTCACACTACACACTTGCACGCACACTCATACATAAGGCCAATTTTGAGTGCCCATTCCACTTGCTGCATGCCTTTGGAATGTGGCTGTAAACCTGAGCACCCAGAGGAAACCCACATGAACAAAAGGAGGACGTACAAACTCAGTGCAGAAGGAACCCTAGCTGAGAATCAAACCCGAGACTAGGAACTTTGGTATCTATAGTAGGTTCTCTTATTAGTAATATATACAGTTACAGTTATAACTTTAACTGCATGTAATTATCTATGTTCGAGAACTATGTTCTATTTAACTATGTTCGAAAAACCTTCAGGTTTCAGAAAGTGCTTGGCCTGCTGCTATAAAATTCCAAATTCGGACGCACACTCTTAAGTGCATCTTTTGCTTAGGCCCATCTTGTCTGGATTCTGACTGTGATATGTGAGGTATTCAATTCACAGGCCTTGATAGATTGAAAAAAACAAGTTAATTCGTAGAGGTGTGCTACCCTCTAAACCTGCTTCAGCAGCCTTTGGGGTTGAAACCCCCAAAACAGTTGATGAAAAGGGAGCTTCTCTTTCTAAAGAATCAAGAAAGAGATCTTCTCTACCTCTATGGTCCAGGTATCTGAATCTCCTGTTAAAGTAGTGAAAATATTGAATCCAACCACTTTTGTTCCAAGACCTTTATCAAAAAAATCTCCTTGGATCCAGTCATCTCATCTTCTTGTGGATCCAATTTCATTTTCTCTTCCCTCCCCATTCTTAGAACAATCACTGAGACACCATTCAAGACCCTCTTCTACAGCCTCATCCAGTCAGTCTTCTAAGAGTCTGTCAGAAGCTGAATGGACAGGGTGATGATGTTTTCCTTTGAACTTATAATGGTCAAATCAATCATTGGTAAACCTTTTACTGTGGAAAGATGAACCCAGCTTTTCATCTTTACCTTTTGCAGAGGTCTTAAGCAATGTCCATCATTGATTATGATAGGTCAGCTGTTACTATTAATCATCAGGAAAATATGACCCCCCCCCCCTCTCAAGTTAGAGGTCTCAGGGATAGGTGCAGTTCATTTTACAGTTTCTCTGCTGCAATGTTACTGTAGCTTGGACAAGTGTTGGTGTCACTGGCACCTATCAACTGGCTGTCTCATTGTCACATTACTGAAATACCATTATCAGTTAGCCATTGTCACGTCAACTGATGGTGCTTTATCTTTCTCTGAAATTTCTGGCATCAGCCATACAAGTGTCAGGATTCCCATCAACTATTCTGCTGTTGTCAGTTCAACCATTGACAGATGTTCTTCATGTTTCACTTTTGCAATCCTGACTTTTGGGGATTTCCTGCCATGAAAGCCCTTGTCCTGCCCACATACCAGAGAAAACTGTTTTCACCTCCCAGGTTGGCGGACGCCCTTACGGACATCATTGCACTCAGGTATAAAGGCCTGCATCATCACTTCAGTCTTTTCTTGCCGCCGGTGCCCAAAGCAGTATGCAAGTGAGTCGGTCGGTCCGCACCAGTGAGAAGTTGTCATCTTAACTCATGTCAGATAAAGTGAATAATTGTCTCTGTTAAGGTAAACAAGTCCCACACAGAGACTTCCATACTCTTTGTGCACTTGTTTAGTCCCAGACCTCGACATCCCTAATTGTCATTTCTGTCCTAGGTTTAACGCTAGAACGAGTAGCCGTGGGGCTGAATTCTTAGCTCGTTTTCTAAGACAAGAATCAGTTGAACTGCATCTGATGGCATCTGCCAGTCTTCCCAATCTTGAGCTACATAAGCGCAAAAAAGAGAAGAAGCTTAAGCCAAAGTCATCGGACGACAGTCACTCACCTGCTGACTCTCCTGCTAGACTGATAATTGTTGAAGAAGGTAATGGATCTTTGCAGCCCCCTTCAACATTTGAAATAGCAACCCAGGCCTTTGTTGAGACCAATTTGGAGTCCAACATGCCTTTGGTTCCTTCAGCTTCCACTGCTCACGTTTTCAGCTCTTTGGTTGGGTCTGAGGTCTCTCAGCAGGCCACGGTTTCCAATGAGTGCTTGTTAACTGGCAGTACCGCGAGGCCTAGGCCTATGCCTATGCCAGTGGATTTCCACAGAGAGACGGGTGCCAAGGCACTGGATGCACCTAGGCCTAAGGCCAAACCCACCCCAAAGAAAGGCATTGTGGCAAGGCCTCTGCCTAGCCTACAGGCTCCCAGTTACCAGGATACCAACAGGAGTTGATTAAGCTGGCTGAAGACTTAATTAACATTGTAAGGGCCATACAGACCACAGGTGAAGCCACCCCATGAAGAAGGAAAAAGGATGACTATACTGATATTTATCCAGATCCCTTGCTATCCGAGAAGGATTCAGACTTGGAAGGCTGTCGCTCAGAGGACCCTCTTACACATCCTTTGAGGAATCAGATTCTGAGGAGAACTTTCCCTCGTTTTCACCTCCAGGGGATCACATTTTTGGGGAAACTCTTCATGCTGTGCCGCAGCATTTTTGGTAGGAAGCACAAGATTACTCCCAGGCCAAGAAGAGAGTTAGGGAATTCTTGGACCTCCCTGAGCGCAAACTTTTAGCTATCCCTCGCATTTTGGATGTGGTGGAGGATGTTTTCCAGGATGTCTCCATGAACCTTGACTCACTTCCCCCTGGCCCTTGGAAACCAGACAGATTTTATAGGGTGCAAGGCACCCATAAATATCTGTTTAAAAATCCTTTGGCTGATCCAGAAGTTGTTTCTCCAAGGCCTAAAGGGGCTAGGGCCAGTGAGTGCCTTGAAGAATCCCCTGCCCACAGACGAGAAGTGTAGGGCCCTAGACAGGTTTGGAAAAAATGTATACATCTCCACTACACTGTCTATGAGGGCCCTCAACTGTCAATTCCATATGATCAAATGTCAGCAAGCCATCCTGGATCAACTCAAGCAAAAGATTTCAAACATGGGGATAAATATCTTGCTAAGGAACTTTTAGACTTGTGTCACTGCACATCCCTGGTGGCTAAACATTCTTTTCATTGTGGCTATGATGCCATGGAGGCATCCTGCAAGGCAGCTGTCACTGGTTCAATAGTTAGGAGACATGCATGGCTTGGGGAGCAATCTCTCCCTAATCATGTAAAGGCTAACCCTTTGGACGCCCCCCTTGACAAAGACAAACATTTTGGACCAACAGCTGAAGCAGTACTCAAAAAGATGGAAGACCAGGCGAAGTCCATGCAAACAGTTAAGGACTTCCTGCAAGTGTAACCACTTATGTTCAACAGGAGCCTTCCAGCCAAGCATTGGTCCTTTCTCACCCGGTCTGGTAGTAAACAGAGAAGGCCTCAAAAGGACAGAGTTTCTAGGCACAGGCGTCAGCAACACAGATCAAGGCAGTGGATGCCTGAAACACCCAGGCAAGGGAGTTCTAGGTCACAGCCTCCAGCCCGGGAGCAATTATGACTCTCTCTCTCCACACCACCTCTCTAAACTAGAAGGAAGACTGTTTCTCTTCCTCCAAAACTGGACCCACATTACTTCAGATCAGTAGGTTTTAAACATTACTGCAAATGGTTACAAACTCACTTTCAAATAGCTCTTAGTATACTCAGGTTTCCCAGATGTACCCCCAAATAAAAAAACTCAGGTTCAAGCAGATACAGGTTCTGTGTTCTCATGGAGTGGTGTAGCCAATTCCAGAGGAACAAAAAAGGAAAGGCTTTTTCTCAAGGTTATTCCTTGTCACAAGAAAAAAAGGATCTTGGCACCCTATTCTGGACCTGTCCAGCTTCAACCAATTCCTCAGGGTACCAAAGATCAAAATGCTGGCACTTCAGAAATTACTGTCCATGATAACTCCTTAGGTCTTTAGGGTCTCCATATCATACAGAAGCGTTCTTTGCTTCAGAGCAGGCTGTTGTCACTATCAGTTTTCGGCTCTGCCCTTTGGGTTTTCTACTGCTCCAAGGGTTTTCACAAAGTGCTTGGCACCAGTCATTGCTTACTGTAGAACCCAAGGGATTCAGATTTACCCTTACGTGGACAATTGGTGACTTGTTTGGGGTTCACTTTAAACCACAAGAAATCCAGCCTGGTTTCTTCAAAACAGATAGTCTTTCTGGGAGCTCTCCTGGACTCTTCCCTCCAGAGGACCATCCTTACCCAGACAAGGTCAGCTTTTTAACCAGTTACTTCCTACAGATACAGGAACATCAGAGCATCACAGCCAGGGAATTCCTCAGAGCACTGGGGTTCATGACATCGTATATTCTCATGGTACCCCTAGGCAGGCTGCACATGAGGAAGCTGCAGTGGTACCTGAAGTGTGTGTGGTGCCAGAGCTCTCAGTCACTAGATGCCCAAATACCCTTAATACCTTGCCTCAAGCAGGAGTTTGCATCGTAGGCTCAGACTTGTACCCAAAATCAGGGCCTACCATTCAGATTCTTGTCCCAGGGCCAAATCCTCATCACAGATGCCTCAGAGACAGCATGGAAAGCCCATACCCATTACCTCCAAGCTCAAGATTTATGGTCCTCTCAACAAAGAAGGAGGCACATAAATTGGAAAGAACTCATGTCAGTACAAAACGATTTAATGGCTTTCAGGGACAAATGGGACCTGAGGGTCCTAGTAGTACAGATAGAGACAGTACCATAGTCATTTCATATATAAACAGACAGGGAGGTATACATTCCTACCCCCTGTGCCATCTAGTCATACAAACATGGGAAGACAGCACAATCCCTAGGCCTGCATCTCATGGCACAATACCTGCCGGGCGAAAAGAATACCCTGGCATACCACCTCAGCAGGAATCTGTCAAACCCCCACGAATGGCATCTCCATCCAGAAGTTTTCTACATGATAACAAAGCAATGGGGGGTCCCCCAGGTGGACATGTTTGCCAGCAAAGACAGCGCTCATTTGGAGAAGTTCTGCACCAGGATAAGCCAGCCATCTGCATGGAGAACTGATGCTTTCTTCTTCCCTTCGACACATGTATTGATTTATGCCTTCCCACCATTACCCCTGTTGCCTGTAGTGCTTCCGAAGATCAAAAAGGAAGGCCCAAAGGCCATCCTGATAACTCCAGGCTGTCTCAGGCAACACTGGTTCCCTCTCCTCCTCGAGCTCACCAATCAAAAGCCTTTGATATTACCAGAGAGAGTGGACATCACCCAGAACAAGGGGAGGATTGTGCACCCCAAACTTCAGACTGTCAGACTCTCAGCTTGGTTTATTCCACAGTGCCCTACTATACCTCCAACTTGAGTCAGCAGGTACAGACCATTTAGTCTAGAAGGCCTAGCACCAGAAAATATTACTCAACCAAATGGAAAACATTCTCGTTTTCGTGCCAGAAGCAACAGCTTTGGCCAAATTCTCTTAGCATTCTTAACATTCTGGAGTACCTGGCCAACCTAGTGGAGAAAAGTCTCTCTTATTCCTCCAAGATACATGTCTCAGCATCTCTGCCTACATCCCTAGTCATCCCCCAATTTATTCTCACCCTTTGCTGAAGCAATTTCTTAGGGGAGTTATTTTCATTAGGCCCCCACAGGCAGAAAGACACCCCTCCTTGGGACCTCAACTTTGCCATAGAAAAGTTAATTTTGCCTCCTTTCGAGACTGCAGCCTCTACCACCTTAAAGTTTCTGACCTGGAAAACAGCCCTACTACTGGCTATCACTTTGGCCAGGTGGGTCTTAGAGTTGCAGGCCTTAATGGCAGTAGAGCCTAAGGTGGTGATTAGTGTGTCTCTGAATCAGTTCATTCATCTACATACCTTCTTTCCCAAATCTCAAAGCAGAGGGGTAAAATTACTGCACTCGGAATGTACATAGGATGCTGCGCTTCTACTTGGACATGACTAAGTTGTTGAGGAAACCAGTTGTTCATTAATTTTGCCTAGGCTCAGAAGGAAAACCAGTGTCTAAACAGACTATTTCCAAGTGGATTTCCCACTTCATCTCTTTCTGTTGCAGGCGTCATGGAAAACCCCCCTGATTTGATTGGACCACACTCTACAAGGGCCACAGCTACTTCTACAGTGTTCCTCAAAGGGGTTTCCACTAAGGACATCTTGGAGGCAGCCACGTGGTCTTCTGTACATACTTTCATTAGGCACTACCACCTGGCAACCTTTTCCTAGTCTAGCGCAGCTTTTGCATCTGCAGTTCTGAAGGGAATCCTCTCCTCTCCTTAATCTCCTTCCACCCTCTCTATAGCTTTGGGAATCTTCCCAACAGTCTGAACTGCAACAGTGAAACACAAAGAACATAGTACAGTTGTGTGCACTTACTATAAATGTAGATGTCTGAGTGTATTCACTGTTGCAGTCTTCTTTCCCTCCCACCTACCCACTCGGCCTACCAGGTAGGCTACTAGACTCAACCAACGACCCTACACCTCCCGTCCCTGGTTTGTTTCCACTCTACCTTGGCCCACCTTAGGTACACTTGAGATCTCCTTGGATCCACACTATCTTGTCCTTCTAGGGTACACTTGGGGGCTTTTTCTAAGTGCACTTGGGGGCTTCTTCTAAGTGGGTAAAAAAAATACTGAAGTGATGACAGAGGCTGGCTCCCTTTATACCTCAGCATACTGATATCAGTAAGGGTGTCTGCCAGCCTGGGAGGCAAAACACTTTTCTCTGGTAGTCAGGCCGGCCAAGGACTTTCACAGCAGGAAATCCCCAATCCCCAAACAGTTAGGACTGCAACAGTGAATACACTTGAACATCTACATTTATGGTAAATATACACAACTGTACTTTTCCCAACTATCATTTCACCAGGCACAGAGTACGGTGCCCTAGGTTACATAGATTAAGCCATACAGGTGCCAATATTTCTGCTGCTGGCTTTGCAGGTGCTAGTTCTTCAGCTGTAGGCATTATCACTGCAGTTATCTTCAGACCATGTCACAGTGCTACCTGTGTCACATGATTATACACCTGTACATAAAATGCAGACTTAAGCAACTTCTATGAACAAGCAGATATTAGGACCACCATCTTTTTATCTAGTGTCAGTGCATCAGCATTTAACTTGGCATGTTGATTATCACTTCCTCTTGCACCCGCACAGCAGTCAACCTCATGTTCAGCTGTTCATGTTGAGGCCCTACACACTATTTGTTTGATACCCTACACACTACCACTTTTACAGTTTTACACAGTCTGTACACTATCTGTGTGACAGTGGTGCCCCTCTTCATTACCGTACTCACTAGATGCCATCCATGGGACTTTATAGCACTGTAGCAACATTTTGATCCACCTTATCAGACTTAAAAGAGACCAGAATGGAGCAAAGTCATCCTTCATTTGCCCTGCCACACTTGAGGTAATCAGCAATGCAAACCTTGCCTTTTCCATTTAGTAGGAAATGTGGAACTTAAAGGACTTTCTCTAGCAGGAGACTCAGGCAAGGATAAAAGTGGGGAATCCTGACAGTCTCTTCCAGATATTCAAAAATGTTTGTTTATATGATGTAGCAATGAGGTACTTGACCTACAGAGCTTACCTCTTCCCCAACAGTAAGACTCTATAAAGCTTGTGGGATGACCCAGCAAACTAACTGAGTGGAATCATTATTGGTGATATTCTAATGGGTACCATTGCTGTTACATCAGCTAAACTTAACCAGTGTCCCCAGTATCTGGAAGACCTTATAATATGATCTATCCTACTAAGGAATGCAGCATAAGGTCTGAGACCCCAAAACCTGATGCATCATTGTTAGTGGCAGCACTGAAATGCAACTATATGCTTCAAGCACCAACAATCTGTCCTGCAGATAAGGAATATGGATAGTTGCATTTCTTCAGAAGTTGAAAGCTGGCATTCTCAACAATCGGCATTATTATGCAGACCTACATAACACACATGCTGTACTTTCAGCAAAACTTGCTGGATGAATTACAGTGTGTGGGTGTGTGTTGGGTGGCCTGTCTGAGACTGTATGAAGGAACAGATAGTCATTTCAGTTACATGGTTTTGCACAGCATAGGAGTCTGCAAAAAGTGATGTGCAGGCAGCTGGAGCTAGTACTACAATTTGTTGACTCTCAAGGTTGCTTTTTTGTAGTTCGAAGTATACATCAAATTGACATTTTAAGAGGCCCCTTTTTTGTTCTCAGGATTAATGAGTATTTGAAAAAGGATGCAAGAAGTAAAAAATTCCTTCAGCTGCAAGGACTAGATTACATCCTCATCAGTAGACTTGCAGGATGCAGAATAGCCCACTTTAATCTTAGTTTTGGTACACTGTTCATTTGCAACAGTATCAGGATGTTGGGGGGGGGGGTAAACTCTCTCACCCATTGCAGTGAGATTAGTAGCCTAGAGGCTGAGATGACAGGTAATTTTTTATGGCCTCAGGATGGCTGACAATGATCCTGATTCCTTAGCTGACCAAAGCAGTTGAGAAGAATTTTTTTTTGTACATGTTCCAGAGGTGAGGGAGATCGTAAAGGGCAGATTGATACAGGAGGTGGTTTAGAATGGATAGATCATTTCTTCTCTAGCTTATCTCAGGGCATCTTGTCTACTGTTAATTGGAATTTCACCTCATTAGAACAAATTGGCAAGGATAAAGTAAAAAGTTTAAAGAAAACTATCTTCCGCTGTGTCCTGTCTTTTATTTGCAGTTGGTTTGGAACCCCTAACAGTCTGTCTGCACTCCTTTCTTTTGAAAGCGTATCCCTTAGGATGGATATCTCACAAAATAATGTATGCAGGTAATCTCTTAGTATTCTTGGCTGATCCAGAGAGACGGAGAACTCCCATTATTATTTGGAAATCTTTCCCATTTTGGTACTGTATTGGGTTATCAGGTTAAGACTTTTAAAACAAAAAAAGTTAAAAACAATTGTTCCACAAGTGGTCAGCCCATAGCAGACTTTTCCTTTCTAGCATCAGGAGACACTGTGGTGTATTGGGGGATTCAGCTTAGAGTTAATATGGTTACCTCTTTAGAAAGTACTTATGCAGAGATATTAAAGAAATGTAAGGTATACTTCTAAGCATGGAAGCATATCTGCTTAGACTTGGTGCAGACGGTAGAGGCAATTTCATGGTTCTTTCTACAGCTAGATCTCTGTGCCTCTCAGGGCATCCCTCTACCCCTCCTGCTCATTTGCCTAGCTAAGGTGAACTCTTGTATAAGAGACTTCATTTGGGCTGGGAAAGAACCTGGACTACAGTGTCATTCCTGTAGCTGAGAGTGTGCATGCACGTGCAAGCAAGACTGCCATTTTGTAGTAAGCTACAGAGGTGTAAGGATGTATGTATGTGCAGTAGTCAGTCAGTTAGTTCGTTTGCATTTTATGTTGCTGCTATCAGTCTTGATGTGTTTATATGTAATTAATTATATAAACGAACACCCGAGCCTCTTTGTCTTAACTAGCTACACAAGATGAGCGACATGGTGTCAGAATGGGGTCCAAAGTCAAGGCCATGAGGCACTCGGTTAAAGTTGGAGGAATATATAAGAGTGGATCATCCCTACTGCTCAAATGACTCGCAAAACAGGTCAGAAATGAATTCCAGGTACTAAAACTGGCTTAAATGATTTTTTACTCAATAAATATGAAACGAAGCACTCAGAACGCTCAAAATGAATTTCTAGTTAAAAGAAATGTCCGAAACTGTGACACTGATAAAAGTATTCAAAATAGTTATGAAACTGTTTGAAATGATATGCAAATTGCATAAAATGTATAAAACAAGGAAAACGAACATATTTTTTCACTATATGCTACTTTTTCTTATTAACTAAAGCTATTCAAAATATCCAAAGTGTACAGAGTGTTCGCAAGTTTGTGCAGTATTGCAGTGCAGTTATTTAGCAAAATACAGCCATTTCAAAGAATATTTCACAAAGTATAGTCTTTCGAAGAGTTTATTGTGCATGTAAAATGTTGTTACGAGTACCTGGTGTGTATGCATATTTGTACATAATTACAAGAGCCATATTTTGTATTGTGTTTAAGCATATTTTGTTGGCGTGGCAGAAGGATTTCTCAGACCTGCTCCATTTGTATTTGATAATAATAATGCAGAAAATTGGAGAGTGTTTGAGCAAGAGTATGATATTTTCATACAGGCTGTATTTTCTTGAAAAGATACACGTACAGAGGCATTTATTCTGCTTAGTTTAGCTGGTTCAGAAGCCATTGAAAGAGAACGTTCATTTGTGTATGCATCATCTGTGGGGAGGGGGAAACTGCCATATAGCGGTGCCGGCTGAAATGAGAAAAAACTCAGAGTGCTTAAAATGTAAATTTATAGAAATGTGTAACCCCCAAATGAATATTACAGTGGAAAGGCACTTATTTTACACAAGAGATCTAAACCCTGGTGAAACTTTTGCAGTGTATGTAACTGACTTGCGAATAAGGGTAAAACATGCAGATTTGGTGATTTAAGGAATAAGTTAATAAGAGACAAGCTTGTGTGTGGCATTAAAGATGATGCAGTGAGAATGATTTTGCTTTGAGACAGTGATTTAACTTTGAATAAGACCATAGAGATTTGTCAAATATACATGCTCGCAGAAAAGCACACAGACATGCTTACAAATGAGAAATGCATGCTTCCAGCACCAAAGCTAATGTTGATAGTATGCAGCAGGTGGTTAAAAGATACGGGCTAGTGGGTGGAGCTGCCACAGCCCCAACTTCAGTGAAACCCAATACCTTTCTAGCAAATTTCAAGGCATGCTCTGTAAAGTGGACATGCTCAGTGAAGCATCAGAGTAATTCAGCAAACTCAAAGCATGTGCCTTACCTAGCCTCAGTCAGATGTCGCAGTTGTGGTGGAAATCATGAATGGTTACCTTTTGGTCAACAGTGTCACAGATGTAAAAACTGGAATCATTTTCAAAGGTTTTGTAAATCAAAAGAGGTCCATTCTTTTATTAAAAGAGAACATTCCAAGGGAAGGCGATCATTTAGGGAGCTGTTTCCCTACTTTTTTTGTTGATGGTGTGTCTGTGTTTGGTGAAACAGTCAGTGCAGTGGATTTGTGTGGCAAAAAATGGAGTGTTTTGTATTGTTTGGATTAATGGAAGACCCACAGAGCTCAAAGTTGATACTGGTTAAGTGCAATGTTATGTCAGCAGAAACATTTGCTAGAGTAAGAGTGGTGAGAAGCTTGATTTGACTAAGTGTGCGAAGCTTGTTGCTTATGGTGGTGAAGAAATTCAAACCGAAGGCTCAGTAGTACTTTCACGCTACTTTCCTGGGAACAGTTATTACTTGCAATTTTACATAGGCAAAAGACATGTATGGTCATTACTAGGCCTCAGAAACAGTTTGAAAACGAGACTGCTTTCATTTAATGAGAAAGTCCATGTAAGCTTGAAAGACAACTGTTCTATTTTCGCCTAGACTATTTTTTCTACCTATGCTGATCTTTTCAAAGATAAACTAGGCAAACTCCCACTTGTGTGCTTCATGAAGTTAGACCCTAAAGTCAGCCCAGTTGTAATACCAGCATGGAAAGTTTCAGTAGCTATGCAGGGTGGAGTCAAAGCTCAGCTAGACAGAATGGTGCAGCAAGGAGTGATTTGTCCAGTAGAAGAACCAAATGAATGTGCATCTTCCATGGTAGTCGCTCATAAGAAAAGTTCAGATGATATTGAAATATGTATTGATCCACTAGACTTGAACAAAGCACTAAAATGACCTCATCATCCAATGTGTACAGTCAAAAAGTTGCTGCGCTTATGCCAAATGTCATTTTTTTCTGTTTTAGATGCAAAGAGCTAATTTTGGCAAATGTTGCTTGAAAACAATCTTCATTGCTAACCACTTTCAGTACTCCTTTAGGCAGGTACAGATTTTTGAGAATGTCATTTTGGGATAAATTCTGCCAGTGAAGTCTTTCAGCATGCAATGGACCAAATTTGTTATGGATATCCATGTGCTATTATAGCAGATGATATTCTGGTAGGAGGCAGTGGTGAAGTCGAACATGATAGAAACCTCAGGAAAGTTATAGTTCGAGCTTGTGAAGCGAATCTTAAGTTGAATCCTCAGAAGTGCAAATTCAGGCTACAAGAAGTGACTTATGTTGGTCATTTGTTTACTAGTTCAGGCTTATGACCAGATCCTTCCAAGCAAAAGCGATTCTTGAGATGCCAGCTCCAGACAACGTCCAAGTCCTACAGCGCTTTCTTGGGATGGTCAACTGTCAAGGTAAGTTCATTCCAGATTTGAGCCAAATGTCAGCACTGCTCAGAGAGATGTCATGCAAAGATGTAACCTGGTCCTGGTTAAACAACACCAAAGAGCATTTGATGTCCTGAAAAAGAGAATTGTCAGTCCACCTACTTTAAGATGCTATGAAGTTCACAAACCAGTAACTCTTTCTTGTGATGCTTCTAAGTTTGGTCTTGGTGCAGTCATTCTTCAAGAGGCTACATCAGTAGCCTATGCATTGAGAACTCTAACCCAAACTGAGATGCAGTATGCTCAGATACAGAAAGAACTCTTGGCAATTGTGTTTGCATGTTCAAAGTTCCATGATTATATTTATGGCTGACCTATTCAAATTGAGACTGACCACCAACCTCTAGTCACTATTTTGAGAAAGCCTATGCCCAGAACTCCTGCAAGATTGCAACACATGATGTTGCAGTTGCAAAAGTATAAATTCAGTCTTGTTTACATGAAAGGAAAACTTTTTTATATTGCTGCTACTTTATCCAGATCGCGACGAAAAACCACTGAACGGCATGAGAATGAGCAACCTGATTTTGAAGTCATGGAAGTGAGAAATTTTCTTCCACACATCTTGATGAGCTTAGAACTCTTACAGCTTCAGGTCCAGTTCTCCAGAAGCTCATCCACTTTATCACTCGAGAATGGCCTTCAAAGCAGTCTTGTTTACCACTAGAAGTATAACCATATTTTCCCTACAGAGATGAGATTTTGTCTGAAAATGGTATCATCATGAAAGGTCCAAAAATGATTGTTCTAAAATCCTTGCAACAAGAGTATAGTAACATCTTGTATCGTGGCCACCCAGGAACTGATTCTACCAAAACAAGGGTGAGAGGACTAGTATTTTGGCCTTCTATGTCAAGAGATATTGAGAGAGTACTTTCATCTTGTTCTGTTAGTAATAGTACTAAACCGCACCAACAGAAAGAACCCTTTCATCTAAACCAGATTCCTGAACTACCTTGGTCATCAGTAGCGGCAGATATTTTTGAATAGAATGGTCAACATTACTTGGTGTTAGCAGACTCTTATTCATATTGGTTCAAGATTGACGTACTTCCTAATCTCACATCCAGTACTATCATTACTAAGTTGAGCTTGTGCCAGCCAAATACTCTCAGCTATGACCTACCCACAATGCCCCTGTCATAGTCTCTCCCAATCTTGTTTGACACGTTCCTCATCATACGTGCCAGGCCTTCTCTCAAGCTAAGTGTTGTGTTTTTTTTGTGGTTTATCTATATAATTGCCTTCCGCTAGTCAGTTTTCCCTAAACATTATCTTTTCGTCTTTAAACTTATATACACTTTCTTTCTAAAACCTACCTTCTACCTTCAGTAGCTCTTTTAATACCATCGTTGGTACTGTCCCTCTTCCCTACCTTTGGTAGGCCCTTTCCTACCACTTTGTAGTATTTCTTAGTACCTTTGTTGGCACTCTTCCCCTTTCTGTTAAAAAAAAAAAAAAAAAAAAAAACGCTTCTTCTTTAACCATGCTGTTATTGTTTTGGTTGGTTAAACAGTGTAGTTTTCCATTATGCCTGATAAAGTAAAACTTAGAATTAAACAATGTGATAAGTGCGGGAGTAAGATACCCAACTCAGATGGTCACGCCCGGTATGTTTATTGTTTGGGCGTTGACCACATCATTGTGTCTTGTTATAGTTGCTATAGCTTCAGCAACCGTACATTGGCTGAGCGTAAGAACAAGCTGATTCTGAAGGGTATGATGAAAACACACTTCTCGGAGTCTCTTTCTGGGATGGAGGTCTCACCACCTCCTAAGCATAAGGATGTGAAGAAACATAAAGAGAAATGGAGTCACTTGGTTCCAACATATCTTTCTTCCTCAGAACCGAGTCGACACCGGGCTTCTTTTGCTCCTTCGGTGCAGACTACTTCAGCACCAGGCTCCATGTCTTCTCCCTCAGTGCTGCCCTTAATTCTGACTCCAACCACTGTACCAGCTTCGGCACCATTCTCCTCTGTGCCGACCCTGGTTTTGACACGGGCTCCGACTACTGTACCTGCATCAACACCATCCCGGGCCACGGTGCTGTTGTCTTATACGGCTCCACTGACACAGTGCGGTTTCGAAGGTCGCACACCTTCCCAGAACCAGATATTCTCCCACTTATGACTACTTTTTGGGACACCAGTTTAGTCCATTTCTTGACAGACCTGAATCTCTTTCAGCAGCTCCCTTCAGCTCCACCAGGACTTTTTCAGAACAAGATGTAGTGAGGGTTGTGGACCAGCTTTTGGCAGCTAGAGGATTACCCTTCCCTGCTAGGTCTTACTTCCCTCTTGGAGAAGAAGCTTTCATGGCATCTTCACCTGTATATCTTCCTCTGGCCTCCACCCAGGCCCCGGAGACTTTGGTACCGATGGCCATCTTGGTGCATTCTGTCTCTGCTCCAACTGTGGTGGCTACTATGTTGGCAATGATTACTGTTGGTGCAACAGCTCCGTTGGGACTGGCACACTCTGGGAGCAGTGATTGGGCTATCGACACTGTGGCTCTTAGTTCGGCGCCTATTTTTTCAGTGGTGCCATCTATGGCCACGGCTCCCCCAGCAGCTACCGGTCCTCTCGGAGCTCCTCACCTGGAGGCGGGCTCCTCAGGGTGGGGTGTGACCCCGGTTCCCAGAGTGTCCTTCTCGGTTCTGGCTCCCATCCCTCCTCGGGTGGGCCTGCTTTCCAGGTGATGGAGAGGGTCCTTGCCTCAACAGGCTTGCAGTTGGCACCATTGGGATCGACACCAGAACCCCCTCCCCCTAGCATGCAGCTGTCCCAACCCCCTACTCTGGGCTTCCGAGCACAGGCGCCGCAAGACCTTCCCCTGAAGGGAACCCTTTCTCTGGAGTCTTCCTCAGAAGATCCCACTGGGGATCTACCCCGGAAGAAACTGTGCAAGAGGAAGCACCTTGATTGCCCTGAGGAATCCATCACTGAAGACACCGATTGTGATGAGGGAGAAGGATACCCACGGTCTCCCCCGGAAGACATCTCATTTGGAGACATTCTCAAGATCTCAAGCAGAGGGGAGAATGGAAGCACTCCAACACTTCTTTAGAGGAATAGGTGTTCTTGCAGGCCTCTTGTGCTCGGCCATTTACTTCCTGGGTGACCCCACCTGTGGATGAGCGTGTTAAACTTATTGTGCAGCATGCCTGGAAGGTCCCGGACAACATAGAACCTGTCCTCCAGAGACCAGATAACATTTTATCCACCCCTGAAGACCAGCCCATTTGGTCCAAGCAGCTGGTAGTTGATTCCATGGTCGTGGTAGCGGCCACCAAGAGGAAATTGGCAGAAGATAGCTCCACTGTTCATCCCCCAAACAGGGAGTCACGGGCTATGAACAGACTGGGGAAGCGGGCCTGTGCATCAGCAGCCTTTGCCATTCAATCTCTGAACTATCTGGCACACTTTACTTGCCTCCAGAGAGACCTAATCTCTGAAATGTCTGCCTCTTTGGCGAGGGTACTGCCTGAGGAAGTACGTGATACTGTTGGCTATCAGCTAGCTACATTGGAATCCATCTCAAACTCCTCGATGCCCTTGATCTTTCACATCACCGAGGGGGCAGCTCGAGCAGCCGCATTAGGCATCTTCATGAGATGGCATGCTTTTATGCTTTTGTGTGATTTCTCGGACCCCTTTAAATCTTCCTTTGACAACATGCCTGTTGACAAATCTTCCCTTTTTGGTCCCAAAGTAAGAGACACACTATCACGTAGTGAGAAGGGCAGGAAGACCTTGCCTGCTGTGGGCATACGTTTTTCCACCCCCCAGAGATCCTACTCCAGGAACCAGAGGGGAGGAAAATTGTAGTTCAGGAAGTCTCAAGGATCTTTTCATGACACTTCTGATGAGCAGTCCCCCAGGGGCAGAGGGGGCAACTCGTCCGGAAGACTCCCCTTTTGGGACAGAGCGTGTTGGGGCGCTAGAGATTCCTTCTCCGGCCGACCTTACCAGCACTCCTGAACAGTGGCCCGATTGCTTTCCTCTGGAAGCAGTCGGGGTCGATTTTTCCTGCGCCTACAGGCCTGGCAACTCATAACAACGGGTGTGTGGGTGCAGAGAATAATAATCAGAGGCTATCATATCCCATTCGATCTTACTCCCAGACCCGTAAAACAAATCCCCGATGTCCCACCCAGTCAGAGGGAGGCTGCAGCCTTAGAAATCAAAAAGCTGCTAAAAAAAAGAGTCATCCAGCCAGTCCCACCAGACCAGAGAGGATCTGGGTTTTACTCGAAGTTCTTTTTAGTGCTAAAAAAAATAGGGAACTGGAGACCAGTCCTGGATCTCAGCTTATTTAACAAATTCATAAAAACCTCAAAAATTCCGTATGGTCACAGTACAGTCCATCCTCCCCTTTCTGGGGAAAGACAACTGGATATGCTCTATAGACCTCCAGGACGTGTATTACCACATTAAGATGGACAAACACTCTCGGAGATTTCTACGCTTCCGGCTGGGAGCCAATCACTGTCAGTTCAGGGTACTGCCCTTTGGTCTCTCGACAGCCCCCGGAGTGTTCACCAAAGGTATGGCAGTTGTAGTAACTCATCTTCGACTACAAGGATTCCAGGTGTTTCCATATTTAGACGATTGGCTCCTTACCGGCATGACCAGGAATCTTCTCATTCTCAGTCTCTCTTACACTTAATGCTTTGCTCTTCGCTTGGGTATCACGATCGACATGGACAAATCACAGATGTCTCCAACAAGAACACTGGAATTCATTGGAGCGATCTTCGACACAATGTCCTGTCAAGCTTCCCTTCCTCCTTACAGGCTCTCAAAAATAAGAAGCCAAATTCAAGTCCTCCTTCCACAAACATTTGTATCAGCAAGTCTTCTACTACAGCTGATGCAGTCTGTGGCAGCAACCATTGCCTTAGTTCCACTGGCGAGGCTGCACATGAGACTAGTGCAGTGGCTCCTTTCATAACAGTGGTCGATCTTAATCCACCCACTCAACCACATGGTATGCCTTACAAACTTTTGCAAGAAAGAAATGCTTTGGTGGATGAAGCCAGACTCTAATCTTTGGTGTAGACCGTTCTGCCTTCCCCTGCCCCGGACCACGGTGACCACAGACCATTCCCTGTTTGGGGGGGGGGGGCATTTCCAGGGAAACACAGTCCAATGCACTTGGTCCCCCATGGAGACCAATTTGCACATAAATGTCCTGGAATTGAGGGCAGTTCTCTTAGGGTTGCAAGTGTTCCACACATCCCTTCCTTCCGGGACCATTGCAATTCAATTGGACAACATGTCAGTCTGGTACATCAACAAACAAGGCGGAACCAGATCTTACCCCCTGTGTCGGGAGTCCATGAGAATTTGGCACTGGTCCCTTAGTCCTATAATAGCGGATCAGATCTTCCGCCGTTGGGGCAGGCCTTGCTGCAACCTGTTTGCTTCTCCCCTAAACAACAAATGCAGAAGCTACTTTGCCCTGATCCCCCCTTGGGGAGTCACCGAGGGATGCTCTGACACATGATTGGCCCCCGGGTCTGTTGTATGCCTTTCCCCCGTTTCCTCTTATCCTGAAATTCCTCCAGAAAGCTCAAAGTTTGAGAAGCAGTGTGATCCTCATTGCCCCTTATTGGCCCCGTCAAGTCTGGTTCCCTTTTCTATGGCTTCATCTGATTCACAGCCTGTGGTTCCTGGATCAATCCCAAGGTCTGCTGTCTCACCCTTAGGGACTGATTCACCCCAGTCTCCACAGCCTCAAGCTCACAGCTTGGTTTCTCCACTTCCGATGATTGACAGGCTACCTGATGTTTCATCTCCTGTTCGCGAGATTCTTCAGGCTTCATACAAACCTTCCACCAGGAAAATGTATTCTAGTAAGTGGGCTAGGTTCTCTAGATGGGCCAAAGAACATAACATAGACCCCTTTTCCATGCCTTTTCAGAAGATCCTACAATACTTGACTACCCTATTACACGTAGGAGCTTCAGCATCGACAGTTACTGTGCATTTAGCAGCTATTGCAAATTTTCACAGTGGAATTGACAATTCTTCTGTTATGTCACACCGACTGTGCAAAACCTTCATGAAAGGAATATTACATGTCAAACCTTCTGTCAGGCCTCCTATAGAGTCTTGGAACTTGACATTGGTGCTTCAGTCGTTAACAAGTCCTCCTTTCGAGCCTTTTAACTCATGTGATATGAAATTTTTGTGTTAGAAAACTCTACTTCTAGTAGCCCTTACCTCAGCGAGAAGAGTATCTGAGTTGCAGGCCCTGAGTGTCAAGAGACCTTACTTGATTTTTCATAGGGAAAGAGTGCCCCTACGTACTGACCCCTCCTTTTTGCCCAAGGTCATTTCTGGGTTTTCCATTAGTCAGTCTATTGACCTACTGGTTTTCTTCCCCCATCATTCAAATAGAGGGGGATACCTTTTGCATACCCTCAATGTTCATAGGCAACTTCGTTTCTACTTGGACAAAACTAAATCTTTCAGAAAAATGGATCAGTTGTTTGTAGCCTTTGCAGGACCCAGATTGGGTAGGCCTGTCTCCAAAATGACTTTATCTTCTTGGCTCAGAAACGCCATTACTTTCATCTACGACCAGAACAGAGTGTCCTTACCTTCCAAAATAAAGGCTCATTCTACTAGATCGATGGCTACTTCAGTGGCCTTTCATTCCAGAGCCTCTATGGATGATATCTGCGCAGCAGCCACTTGGGCTGGACCTCATACCTTTATCACACATTACAAATTGGATTTGGTCTCCAGGGGACGAGCATCTTTTGGTTCTATGGTGCTCAGGCATGTCCATTCTTAGGGCCACCCAGGACTCAAGTAGCTGGGGACTCTGTCCTGATGGTAAGGAATGAATAAAGATTTACAACATCAGATAAAGAAGTTATGTCTTACCATAATGTTCCATCTGTGTTGTAGATCTTCATTCATTACTTCCCGCCCTCCATCCCTCTGCCTGGACTCCTAGTGGACTTTAGGATTACCTTATTAGTTAAGGTATTTTCAAAGACAGAGCCTCCTACTATCATTATTAATATCTTTATACTATAAGGAAGGGCAAACTCGATCTGAAGAGACAATGAGAGGGGGATTGTGGATAGGACTTAGCTGAGAGTTTTTGGCTGGCACGAGCTTGGAACCGTCCGTGTCTGTTCCAAGGATGGAACCAAAGTCCTGTCAGTAATGAAGGAATGAAGATCTACAACATAGATGAAATGTTATGGTAAGACATAACTTCTTTTTTGTCTTCTGTTTAAACTGCTAGTGATGCAGAAATTTGGCAGAAAATGCCACTGTTTTGCATTTGTTATATAATAAAAATGATTGCTTCCATAGACTTTATGTAAAACTATGTTTTTGCCGCTTACAGTATGCAGAAACTCTCACAGTGTAAATACTGTGTATACCTCACAGACATCTGCTTCCTTTTACAAAGATTGGAATAAAGTTGAAAAAGGACCTGTGTCCACTCGGACTTTCCCGGTAAACAAATGTAAAACAAATAAATAAATAATAAAGGCAGAAACCATTTTTACACTGAGTGTGTGTGCTTCATTCATAACTACAGAGTAAACATTTATCATCTTTTTTTTCTTACTTTTCTTGGGAGACTGTTGAAATGCTGCCACAGTTTAAGTAGTCGTTGCTGGAGTGTTTTCAGGATGGACAGATGTCTGACATCGGCAACATAAAACAATTGTGTCAGGAGGAGTCTGTCTGTCGTATTATAAGCACCATCCTGGTTGGTTACAAGCTTAGATGTTCTTA